>NC_047523.1:6376870-6644204 GCF_902827115.2 Pseudochaenichthys georgianus
TAATGATATTCGCTCTTCTTTTTCTGACTCACCTCTACTCACCGCAGGGTCACCAGACCCTCCTTTCACCCACACACACTGACCTCTTTTTCCCCTCTCTCTCCAAGTGAGGTTCTTACCCTCATTAACTCTGCCCGCCCTACCACCTGTCCTCTGGACCCTATCCCTTCAAACCTCCTTCAGACTATCGCTCCTGATATTCTACCGTTTCTCACCCATTTCATCAACACTTCTCTAACTTCTGGTCACTTTCCAAACAGTCTCAAGGAGGCAAGAGTAAACCCTCTCCTAAAGAAACCCACTCTCAACCCATCAGATGTTATAAACTACAGGCCCGTCTCTCTCCTCCCGTTCCCATCTAAAACACTTGAACGCGCTGTCTTTAGACAACTCTCCTGCCATCTCCATCATCCTTCTGGATCCGCACCAGTCTGGTTTCAAGGCAAGTCACTCCACAGAAACTGCCCTCCTTGCTGTCACTAAGGAACTGCACACTGCTAAAGCAGCCTCCCTCTCCTCTGTCATCATCCTTTTGGACCCGTCTGCTGCATTCGACACGGTGAACCATCAGATCCTCCTTCGCACTCTCCAAGAACTTGGAGTTTCAGGCTCTGCACTTTCCCTCCTCACCTCATACCTCAAAGACCGCACCTACAGGGTTACTTGGAGAGAGTCCGACCCTTGTCAATTAACTACAGGGGTCCCTCAGGGCTCTGTTCTTGGTCCCCTCCTCTTTTCCTTGTACACAAACTCGCTCGGATCAGTCATTAGCCCGCATGGTTTTTCATACCACTGCTACGCTGACGACACCCAATTAATTCTGTCCTTTCCCCGCTCAGAGACCCAGGTCGTCGCACGCATCTCTGCTTGTCTAGCTGACATCTCTCAGTGGATGTCTGATCATCACCTCAAGCTCAACCTTGACAAGACTGAACTGCTTTTCCTTCCGGGAAAAGATTGTCTCACTCTTGACCTAACAATCAACATTGGCACCTCTGTTGTTTCCCCGACTCCGACTGCAAGGAAACTGGGTGTGACCCTAGATAACAACCTGTCCTTCACTGCAAACATCGCTGCTACAACCCGCTGCTGCAGATACACGCTTTACAACATCAGGAGGATGCGTCCCCAGCTGGCCCAGAAAGCGACGCAGGTTCTGGTCCAGGCTCTCGTCATATCACGCCTAGACTACTGCAACTCCCTCCTGGCTGGTCTACCTGCATGTGCCATCCGACCTCTGCAGCTCATCCAGAATGCAGCTGCTCGGCTGGTGTTCAATCTTCCTAAATTCTCCCACACCACGCCGCTCCTCCGCTCCCTCCACTGGCTTCCGATAACTGCTAGAATCCACTTCAAGACAATGGTACTTGCGTACCATGCTGCGAATGGATCTGGCCCTTCCTACATCCAGGACATGGTTAAACCGTACACCCCAGCACGTGCACTCCGCTCTGCATCAACCAAACGGCTCGCTGCGAAGGGGACCCAAGTTCCCATCAGCAAAAACACGTGGGTTTGCTATCCTGGCTCCAAAATGGTGGAATGAGCTCCCCATTGACATCAGGACAGCAGATAGCTTACACACCTTCCGGCGCAGACTGAAAACTCATCTCTTTCGACTCCACTTCGAGCTATAGAACTATTAACAAAGCACTTATATACTAATAAAGGGCTGGCTTATCTAAAGCCAGTTGAGTAGCACTTGAAATGTTTTTGCTCTATGAAGCCTGATGTACTTATATGATTCTGTTTTCTTCAAGTTTGTATTTTGTTGGTCGAACGCACTTATTGTAAGTAAGTAATTGTAAAAGCGTCAGCTAAATGCAATGTAATGTAATGTAATAACTAGGGCTGTCAGTCGATTAAAATATTTAATCGCGATTAATCGCATGATTGTCCATAGTTAATCGCGATTAATCGCACATTTTTGATCTGTTCTAAATGTTCCTTAGAGGAATATTTTTCAAGTTTGTAATACTCTTATCAACATATGAGTGGACAAATATGCTTTATGCTAATGTTTATTATCATTATCATGGGTGGTGGTGGCGAAGTCGATAGGGACTTGGCTTGGGAACTGGAAGGTCACCAGTTCAAGTCCCGGCAAGACCAAGTGCTACCGTGGTGTCCCTGAGCAAGGCACCGTTCCCCACATTGCTCCCCGGGCGCCGTTCAAAATGGCAGCACACTGCTCCTAACACTGGGTCAAATGCAGAGAAATAATTTCCCCATGAGGGATTAATAAAAGTTCATCTTCTTCATCTTCATTTGAACAATGACAAATATTCTCATGAATATTAAACACAACAACCTGGAACCTCTCTCATACAATACAAAGAGTGTGTGTGTGTGTGTCAGGGTTTCCGTTAGCCGGTAATTACCGGTTTTTAGCTGGTAAAATTTATAAAAAACCGGTAAATTCAAAACCTGACGGTCAAAATGTCTGGTAATAATTAGGGAGGCTCCGATCGAGGAGAGCTGGATCTGATCGATATGGACATAAACGCGAGTGAAGTGTAACCGGAAGCGAGAGAGAGATCAGATCAGCTGCTGAGTCTGACCGAGACACGCAGCTCTGCATAATCACCTGAAGCCCCGCCCTCTGTTTAGCGAGCTGCAGGAGCTGCTTGAGAAACTGACGTGCTGTCAGGAGAGAGAGAGAGAGGGAGGGAGAGTGAGGGGAAAAGAGAGGATCCGTTTCTCCCGTGTTATTATTCAAAGTTGATGTAAACTTCTGAATAATGTACGTTATCTACTACAAGTCGTTTGTTTGAATGTAATAATTATGTTGTTTGTTGTTTGTGGAATCATTTATTGAAAAATGTATCTGAATTTTTCGATCTGTTACGATTATAAACTGAAGCAATATAAAAATGAGCCCGGTGAACTGAGTTTTAAACTGAAGCATATCTGCTCATAGTCCGGTAATTACCTGCTAACGGAAACTCTGCTACACAACTCTTATTATTATTATTGAAATATGACCGGTACGTTTCAAATTAGTCCGGTAAAATAAATTCTGCCCGGACATTTGACCGGCGAGAAAAAATCCTAGCGGAAACCCTGGTGTGTGTGTGTGTGTGTGTGTGTGTGTGTGTGTGTGTGTGTGTGTGTGTGTGTGTGTGTGTGTGTGTGTGTGTGTGTGTGTGTGTGTGATGGATCGTTGGAGCTATGTGCAACTCAAGGCATATGCTCGAACGGGAGCTGCCTGGACGCTGCGATCATGTTGCGCGCATTAACACTAACTGAGTGTGCTGACTTCTCCTACAATGTCCCGCTGTCTGCTTCCTGCATCAAGTCAAGTGCTCGGCGCAGTTGTGGCCAAATGTCGCTCCTCGGTTTTCATTTAAACAGCTCCTTATATCCGTTAGCACAGCTAGCTAGCACCAGATGCTAACAACAACAATGCACGTAAGGTCTCTCTCTCGCTCACTCGGGCCACACAAACACACACCCTCCCGGTCCTCCCGATGGCCAGTCGGTGCCTGCCGGTGAGCGTGGAAGTGTGGTCTGCTGCAAGCGGGCAGCAGGAGCGGGGCTATCAGCATCAGCTTGTAGATGGTATTTTAAACTCGATGCGCTCTGAAACTACGGGGCGGCCAAGGAAAAAAATACACATGCGTTAATCGCGTTAAAAAAAAATTAACGCCACTAATTATCTTAACGCCACTAATTATTATTAACGCGTTAACTTGACAGCCCTAGTAATAACGGGTCCCAAGGTGTATAGAACGGCATACGCAACGCTCTGGGGGGTCAAACGGCTCGGTGTGTACGCCCTATACGATCATTTTCTGATAATGATGAGGCAATAGCCCCCGCCTAGTGGCGTTAATTTTTTTTTGCGTTAACTCGTTAACTTGACAGCCCTAATTTTATTATTATAGTATATAGATTCGTTATTCATTTGTTTTAAAGCTCAATAAATAACAAAGACCTTTGACCGGCACTTTTATAATTTTGTCCGGAAGATTTAAACTTTAATACATGTTGACTGGCGAAAAACTGCCCGGTTCCCTCGGCCCCCACCGCGGAGAATAAACAGAAGGGCAACCATGACAACCATGCTTCTTCGCTGCTTTTGTGGAGGATGTTACAGCGTCACGTAGAGTCATATGTACTGCAGCTTCTCCAGCGGTTGGAGCTAAACGGAGCTGTCTCGTGTGGACAGAAACTTTCTGGTGTCTATTGCGTGTGGACGGAAGCCTTTTTTGCGATTGCGATTGCGTATGCGTTTTACCGTTATCGTCATCGTGTGGTCGGGGCCTTAATTCCTGAAGATATACAGATTAGTTGTCCGGATGAGGGCCATTCACCACTAGATATACATCCTGAATGGTAGTTGTTGTTTTTTAAGAAAAATGTATGTGATCGGAAAATGTGAAATGGAGATGTCCTGAACTCAATGTTAAAGATGCATATAAATCTGGCTGTAAAATTCAATTATCTGACTGGAGAACATATCCTAAGCAGGGTCATATCAGTGACCCAACACGTTTCCATAAGCAGTGCCAAATACTGTATGTCTTTCAGTTTCTGTTTGTGTCATGAGTTTCACATCAGTCATTTGTCATTTTTGATATCTTTTAATCCTATCCATATCCACCCACTTAAACTGTAACCAATCCCATAAGTAGTCAGAGAATTGGCAGTGAGCCAAGGACAAGGTTACTGTACAACACAAGGCCTTAATAAGGTAATAACAAGTAGCAGTGTCAGTTATACCAGACAACAGCTTCAATGGTTTGACTTTTCCTCATTCATTTACTGCTAGCCTAAAGCTCAGTTCTCATTTTGTTCCATTTGAAAAAAAAGAAATCACAGAGCTGGGATTGTTTCTCAATGCACTGAATGGAATGCAAGTCATGACTAGCTTTTTGTTTCAGAAGTTTATCTTGTGAGGCATCATCATTAATGTGCATCAACATGCCTTTTTGTGCTGCTGCTAACCACAAAAATATGAATCAAAGACTAAAATATTGGGTCAGTTTGCACATGTGCACAGATTCAGATGCCTCAATTTGGTTTCATGTAAGGACACTAACTTTCTTACCCTGGCCATTCCATTTTTCTACTGAACTTACAAAGCTGTAATATGAAACCTAGGCTTCTCCCTTGGGTTTCTGCTGTATTTTACAGTTATCAAGCTCATTCTTAATGGCTTCAGTTCCCTAAATATTGGGAATATGGATTATTGAACAACGTGGCAATTTAAAAAACAGACTAACAAACAGACTCAAAGACAGATTCGTCCCCAGAGCAATCATGGCATTGAAATCGTGCACTATTAACGCTTAGTCTTCCTCCCTGTGCAATAACACATATATGTGCAATATTATACAAACACAAAGTATTATGCTATATTAAATTTGATTATTTCCTGCACTTTATTTTATGTATGTAGGAATGCTGCGTGTCTTTGTTGTATGTTGTCTATTATGAATGTTTTGATGGCACCATAAAATGAGTAGCTTTACTCTTCTCGTTGTACTTGTATACTGACAATAAATACTTCTATATTCCAAAAATGTTAACAAAACAGAATTGGATAAAAAATTACACTATTAAATCTGAATGAAGAGCTTTGCCAAACTAAAACACAATGACACGAATTCGCCTTGATATAGATTTCACTTTATTTATAGGAGGAGCCAGGATTTCTGTTGTATATTTATAAATGTTTCTATATTGTTTATTTTGGCATTGGACTTTGATTATAATATTATGACTTCTTATTTTGTAATCAATTATGGGTTGGATTAGTTGGGTCACATGGGTATGGGCTGCACTTATAGTAAATATAATCACCTGTTCACCTGTGTGAGATGTGTGTGGAAGAGAGGGTCGCTGTACTTTTCATTGCTGGATTATTCGGAAAATATGTTTCCGCAAGTTATAATAAGTTGATTTAAAGTAAGATTTTGTTCTACGCATTTTTGGTTCTCAGCATTCATTTTTGATAGCATGTCTGAATAGGCAACCAGGCCTGACCTCAGCCTCTCAGCGACTTTGTTTGTTCCTGAAGTCTCTACAACATGGAAAGCTGACAGTAATGGGCTTCGAGCTGAGAACAAGTTGTACAGTTGTGTCATGGGAGAGTGCACCTCACTGTTCAACCATACAGCTCTGCAAATACCATGAAAACATGTGTTGTTGTATTGATAGATACATATGATAATATGGTAAAAAGTCTGTGTATTTTGAAGATATAATGTATATTCTAGAAAGTGTTGCACTTAATATTTGTCATTGTTTATTCCATAGAAATAGCTTTGAGCTTAATAATTATCTTGATCCTTCTACTTGACTGTTAATCTGTAAATACAAAGGGCAAATGCAGTTAGGACAAAAATAACTGATTAATATTGAGACATGACCACAAAGACTAGGAAAAGAGTACAGTTTGGACACAGGGTAGTGACTTACAAAGCAAGAGGGCTTAGGAATTATGCCTACAGTACTTCTCCAGACAATAAAAAAAACTAAATATGTCAGGGAATGATAAGAACTGCAAATATGCACAAATGATTTCCATGCAATTTGCTACATGGAAACAACTTAGAATTGTGAAATGTTAACATTACATGTATTAATATGTTTTTGTATGCATTACTGTCACATGAAGCAGTTAGAGCCACTCAACTGTTCCACTTTCAAACAACCCACAGTCATGCTGTTCAGTACAGCAGATACCGTCAGTTTGGAGCCCGCCAGCTGCCACTTGACTGACAGTAGGAGTTCACAGCATAAATTACAAGAAGCTACCAAACCGGTTCACACAGCCAGCCAGCAGTCATTATAAACAGTAAACAAAGCAAAGTAAAAGTATATTCTTAAAAGGGGTTGAGTCGCAATAATGTGAAGGTCGTTGTTGTATTGTTGAATGAATACAGTGTACACATGTGTGTTTTCAAGAATGTACTAGAATGTGGATTTTCTTATCCCCCACTTCATCTCTGACTGTAACGGAGCTAATGCTGTTTCACTTTCAAAACCTGCCGCACAGTGCATCGTGTTACCTTCACAGGGACAGATAACAAACCCAACGTTAAAGACAAGCCCCGGCATTCAAGTCTCACATGGCTCGAAAGCTGCTGATGTGAGGCCGTTACAGTTAGCCGGCTATAATATATTATACATGTACACGTGTGAATGTTTTTTTTGTCTTGCTTTGTATGAGCTCAACGCCTATATCTTAGATTTTAGTAAGCACGTTTTTGGGCGCTAATCAAATGGTTTTTAATACAGCGTTTGTGACTTAGCGTTAACATCCGCTCGAGCCTTTCTGCGTCATGAAAAGCTACCATGGTGTCATACAGTTTATTCAGCAAAGAAGTACTTATAACCTACTTGTCAATGGATGCTTCTCTGCTGACACCATCCTTCTTTAGCTGTTCGTCCGGCTCTACGGCCCCTTCGGTTTTCGTGCAGTATGAGCGGAACGGGGCGGCGCAGGGCGCGGTGCGGAGCCCAGGGCGGTGCGGAGCGGCATGGAGGACCTTCAGTCGAAGAGAAGCATCAACGGAGGAGCAGCGGGTCGGTAACCAGCTCTTCTGTCTGGAGCCGGACAGGGGACGCTTGAGGGTGACTTCAAAGAACTCCTTCAGCACTGTCGAACACCTAAAATGTAACATTTCAATCCTGTCAGACAAAGTCGTGGTTCCTAATGTATATCCGGTAGCAACCGAGTAGTCGTTGAAAAATGTCTCCAACCACGCTCGCTGACTGTCTGAGGGGCGATGACTCAGAAACACCGGCGTCCAAAAATAAACACAAGAATACGTTCACGCCCCCTCGGCTCCTATTGGTTGAAATGACACGATGTCTACGCCCTGAGATAATAAATGAAGATTTGCGCTCATTATTGGAGTGTCCTCGTGTCTATCAATTTCTCTTTTTTTTACAGTAGGGTGATTGAATCGCTTTGCACATTTCACTCTGATTATAAACGTCGTGGAATGTTTAAGGGAATTATTGATGTGCTCCCCTTATTCAAGCAACACATGGTAGGATTCTTATTTTATTCCCCTTAGATATTAAGGTTAAACAGCACTGTGGCTCACTCTGTCATCTTGTTTTACTTAGGTGAGAGGGCACATATCACACTGACTGTTGTAGCTGGAAGAAAATAGTTATAGTCTTTCTTAAAAGTTAAGATAATGTGCACTTCATATTTAATGCAGGTATGTCCCCTGTTGTTGTCTGTGACCTGAGGGCCCCTTGTGTGGTCCAATGGTGTCATTTCGACTCACCTCTATAGATTGGCAGATAATTGCCATTTGTGGGGACTGAATTATAGTGCATCCAGAGTAAGATAAGTATGGCAAAAATAAATACGGACCTGTAGAATAGATGGTGATCTCTGTAATTCACTTGCATTGCTCATCCTGCATTCTCCTTAGACAAGCTCCCAAAACGTGCAGCATTAGACGTAGTCGGTCTCCTGCAGCTTCTTCGATTCAAGTCGCTCTGCTCACAGATATGTCCTTTTAAGATATGGTAAAAAAAAAAAAAAAAAAAAAATGGCAAATGGGCCAACATACATAGTATATAAGTAAATACATAGTAAGATTGTATAGATTCAATATACAGATGAAAGTATTCAAATAGAAAATACTATCAGACATAACTTTATGAAACAAACAGATCACAGATATTAAATTGTCTTCTCAGTTCTATATTTTATAATACAATCTTGTGTTCCTTTACCCCTTTATCATATCATAATATTGTTACGATATTTGATCATCGCAAAGGTATTTGCAAATACTGAATGTTAAAAGTAAGTGTTAATGAATAATTAATTTTCCTTCTTATAGTGATTACTATTCATCTTTTGTTGCATTAAACAATAATATAACTGTATGGGAATAATATTGAGAGGCTTGTGTTTTATGGCCCTCAGTACAGTCTTTAAGGCAGGTTTACACTCAGGTGGTGTAACTCCCCCACTCCCCCAGCCAGCCTCTCCAATGAGCGAAAGCCAAAGGAGGGCCCGGCCATACAGACTGTGGTCCCGGCATTGGGCCTGGGGCAGTTACAGTGAATAAGGCGGGAGTTAACGAGCCAGGAAGCAGAAATCCCTGACAGTTAAAGTTCAGGGCAGAAAACTCCCATAAAGTGTGCAGCAGCTCTCCACGTCCCACTTTGTGTTCAAGCGTCACTTTCACAAGTTGCCACGACTACACAGACAGCGGCATGATGTGGAGGTTAGTAAACTGCACACTGTGCCTCTTGGTCTCTGCTCAGCTATCTCTATGGTGTGTGTGGGCCTCAGCAGTTGAGCTGGATGGAGAAGTGAAGATAGAAGTCGTGTACAAACCCGAGGAGTGCACTCAGAAGAGCAAAAGAGGAGATCTGATAAACGTCCACTACGATGGCTTCCTCGCCAAAGATGGTTCTCAGTTCTACTGCAGGTTGGTGGTTAGAGGAAAACTTTACAGTTGATAGATATTGTCTGTACAAGCTTATTGGATGCTTTGAAAGTTAATATGCACATCAACAGGCACCTTATTACTGTATTATAGATAATTATACATTGTGTAGCTTCAAATTGTCTAAAAGGGGGTGGTGATTGCTCCATACAGGTATGCACTATTCTAGATCTATTGTATGTGTGTTGTACAATTGTATGCCATTTATTTCATTGTTAATTGTGTAGTCCTGCTTTAAGGCCTTAAGCAGTCATCACCTGGAGTGTTAGGGACAGTATGACAAATATTAGGGCAGGGAGGGGGCTTCATCTTACTTATTTACAGCAACACAAAATGTCATGCTCAGGTCCCAAACCGATATGAAAATCTGTTCATGTGCGTTCAGATCTGTTCATGCACATTGGATTGATGTGAAGGCTGATTGATTGACAGGATGTTGTTTCTTTTCGTACTCTTTCTCCTTTAGTCGGTCAGACAAAACTGGGCACCCCCAGTGGTTCGTCCTGGGTGTGGGACAGGTCATTAAGGGCCTGGACCTAGGGATGGAAGATATGTGTCCTGGAGAGAAACGAAAAATAACTGTCCCACCCGGCCTGGCCTTTGGAGAGAAAGGCAAAGGTGAGTGAATGCAGCACACAGTGATTAAACCAAGGATCAGCAGAGGGTTTATATTAACCACTGCTAAACCGTAGATTTACTCAAAATACAGTACATATGCAGGGTTTTTTAGTCCCTAGTAAAGTTCAGAATCTTAACAACACTTCCCAACAACAACAACAACAACAACAACAACAACAACAACAACAACAACAACGTGTTTCCAGATAACAGTGTTGTGATGATACTGGAATGTCTAACTTCGATACAATACCTAGACCAATATCAGTATGTTGTACCATTAAGATACTACAAAGAAAATAATAAGTAAGTTTGAGAAACCGGTTCGAGATACACTTTTTGTTATATTCCATGGAATGCTCTTAACATCCCGATAGCAATGAATATCTTAAGTGCTTCGACAACAAATCCATAAAAAAATGTCATCTGTGGAAGCCGTAGTACTGTAAAAAGCACGACTAATCATTTTAGCCGGCCCGGCTAAAATAACTGGATGGCCTACCTGCCTGTCAGCCTTCCATCTGTGCACAAACTTATCTCGTGCCCTCATTGGTCATGTGCACGTTCGTGTGTGTTGGAGGAGGGGCTCTGTAAGGAAGTGGCAGATTTTTTCCGGTTGTGTATTTTCAAATTCTAGCGCACTCGAGCTGGTTTCTCCAAAATTACCCACCCCACCTTTAACACATAAATATATTCAAGCAATAAAATGACAACACCAAAAATGTTGGCACCATAATGACTGAATCAAAAATTACAACGACAATATTCTTGTTTAGGTGTTGAACCTGTACAAAATCCTCTATACATTGCCGAACAAAGGAATAAAGCTTAAAGAAAAAACACTGTAAATGTTGTTGTTTCCACTAAAACATTGTTAAAAAGCAGGGGAAATGATCCAAGTCCAGGCAAGATGTAAAAAAGTACATTAAACTATGGTTTCACCTTTATTGTCCTGTAGCTATCCTATGGCATGCTTGTTTCACCCTGGTAAAAAAAACATGTGCATATACTGGTGCGCTTATCCCACCACCACCTGTCTCCAATATATACAGTACACAATCACCAGGTGTCCAAAACTACTTTCAAAATAAAACAACTACTCTTAAATTACAATGAATAAAAAGGTACATTTACAATAAACAGAGAATACATTTTTAACTCATAAATAAATGAATATATAGCCCCAACACAGTCCTTCAAACGGATCTCTGTGGTTATATGTTTGTGCTGGATGAGCTGCCTTCATTCTGTCTTGTCTTTTTTACAGCTCTTTAGTTGAAAGGGCATCACATCCCTCTCAGTGTTTGCTACTCATCCCCACATGGCATGTTACTGTAAGCATGCACCAAGGTTTAAAGGTCTCTTCTTCCTCTCGTTCTGTCTTGCATGCATCACAACAGCTTATCAGTGTTTTACCTAGTTCATTTCCTACAAATGTTAGTATTCATAAATGCCCTCTGGTTTAATCTGGTTCCGCTTTCTGGGATTCTACTATCACTTGATTTAACTTTTTGGCTTTTAGTTTGTTTTCAATGGTTCTGCACCAATCTGCATGACATGTAAACCTATCCAAGGCTGAAAACAGCTGTGGGGGGGCTTCATGTTCTTGTCTTTTTCTTATTAAATAATAACAGCTTTAACTGCATGTTGCTCTAGTAGCATTATGTTCCTCTCTTGCTGGATCAACGCCACATCTCTTATGGGTCTTTACATTTTGTAGCTCTTTGAAACAAATCAATACGATGTTATCCATTTATCATTTATTTAGTTGGTAAGAATTCTGTTAAATTCATCACAAAGTCTGAAAATGTACAGAACCACCGGCTCCCATTCTTCCTGAAATTCCCAATCCCACTCAATGATGATCAGTTATTCTGAGTGATAATTATGGCTTCATTCCTGCTTCCTAATTCTCCGTGTGCTGTTTCCTCCTCCTGATCAAATAGACCCGGTGCCGCCCAATGCCACGGTGGTCTTTGAGGTGGAGGTGTACTCTGTATCCAGGGGGCCCCGCAGCATGGAGGCCTTCAAAATGATGGACCTGGATGAAGACAAAAGTCTCACAAAGGAAGAGGTGACTATAATTCACAAACTGGTGATTATCATGGAAGTAGCTCAGACTGAAAAGGTTCTAATAACCAACCATGGTGGGATTAACCAGCTCAGGAGTCTGGGTAATAACTGGCTTGTGATGAGATTTATCTATAAGAATGTTCTCCTTTCATGGTTAGCCCTTATCTGAAATAGATGCCACTTCAAATGGGAGTCAGAATACTTTATTTATCCCGGGGGGGGAATTGGGTTTTGTGGAAGTTGCTCCAAATTAAATTTAAAAAAAGAAAACAAATTAAACAAATTATTATTATTTTTTTTAAATGTATTAACAGGCTTTGTATAAGTTTATGAAACATCCAACCTTAAGTCACCTCGCTTAGTTGCCTCATAAAGAATAAAGGCGTTGTCTTTGTCCTCTTATTATCTCACATCATAAAAAAAGACATTGATTATTGTCAGGCTATAAATACTACATTTAATTTATTTACTGCATTTGCTCTCTTTAAAACAGCATTGTAAAAGCAAAAATATAATGACAATGTCAGTACTACAAACCACCAGGAAATATAATATTTGAAAGAGATCAAAAATGTAGCTCGACCCCAAAGCACATGCTTACAAGAAGACCAGAATTGACTTTATCAACATTATAATAGCCTGCTGGCATATAAATAAGATTATTTACATCCATAACAGTCAAGATGTTATCTGGGTTGTTTATTGCACATTGAAGAAGAAGAGGACGTTCTGCTGTTGATACCATTTACAGTTTTATTTATCACCCATATAAGTGTGTTGCTTGAGATCATAACAGGGGTGTGTTATGTAAAAGCAGTGTTGTAATATTACAATAAATGTCTGTTATTTATACTGAAGGATTATTTTTCTCTTCAGGTAAAGCAATACTTGCAGCTGGAGTATGAAAAGAGTGGGAAACCACGCAACGCCGCTTTCTATGAGAAGATTATGGCAGATATTTTCCGCAAGAGTGATCAGGACAGCGACGGCCACATCAGTGCCAAGGAGTATAACATTTATGGACATGATGAGCTCTAGAGATCCTGCGGATTTAGGTTATGCAATTAGAGAGAAAACATGAATGGTTCGGGAATAAAAGCCATGTTCACATATTCTTACAATGATGCAACGGTATCAAGGGACATTCTAGGTAAAAATATGGAAATATTCCTTTAGGAAACCTCTGATTATCCAAGAGTTTTTTTTTTCTTTAATTTGATAATCTCTCTTTTTTTCTCATATTTCACCCTTTTACATTGTTTTTTGTTAAATGCAGATGTTCTTTTTACTATTAGAATATTGTAGTGGTGCATATTACAATGACACACAAGATTGACAATGTTAGCCAACACTTCAAACCCCTAAATGGTATTTAAATGTTGTTTTGGGGCGGCATTTTTCCTTCAAAAAGAAAACAGGAAGTAATCATGTTGAGGCATTTGGAGTTCCCTATATGTACTTTCCATATAACAATAGCCACTACATTTTTTATACGAAGTATTCAATTATGCAAGAAACTGTCCAACACCTGGAAATGTGTTGATGAAAAACCACTACATTTTATGATTTAATGTGTTTTATTTCTGTCTTTAAGTTGTGTCTTTTGGTGATTCAATTTGCAGAAGAAAAGCCCACAGTATTGCACAAAGTTGTGGCTTTGAAACTGTAACATGACTGTCATATGACATGTTGGTTTAGAAAGATTCTAACTTGTCTTCCTGTGAAATTCCTGCCCTCCAATCTGCAACATCACACCAGCGTGCGATATACAGTATAGAAGCCCTTAGAAGCAAATGACAAAAACATTTTCTAAGCCTGATCTAAATAGTTTTTCTTTCCTTATTTATTAAATAAGAACATGTGGGAAAAAAGGATTTGCAAAGACAGTGTTTTCCAAAGTAATTATGAATGCCCTCGTTCCTATTGAGAACTGACATGTTGTACCGTATTTTAGCCTCTTGTGGCCGGAATTAATATTACAACAACAAACATTGCAAAAATAAAATCACCTACCAACATGTTTGCTTTTCACCTATTCACCGATTTAAAAAAACAAAGAAGTATGAACCTGACAAAACATTTGACCTACTTGATCCAAAAGGGAGCTGTTCTTAAGTCATTAGCAGGAGAGACTTCCATTTCACATTGCATCAGCTGTAATTGAGAAGTTTGAATACAGTTTGTGATAAAAATGCACACAGATGAATGTTGCAGCGTGTCAGACACATTTACAAGTTTGTTTACATCTTTAATGTGGTCCAAAATAATGATATTGTTGTATTCAGATGAAGTTTTTGTATTTTGTAACACAATAAAGAAAACAGTGATTGTGGAAAACAACAGTATGTTATGCGTGCTTCAGATTTGTTTAAGTATTGTCAAATGGATTCATGGACTTTATATTGGTGTATACACACAGTGTCGTAGTATTGCTACTTTAACTTAAGTAAATAAGCGATACTGCAGTGTAAATATACTCAGTTAAAAGTAAAAGACCTCCAATAAAAATGTTATTCCAGTAAAAGTCCAAAAGTATTTGCAGTAATTTCCTTAAAATACCAGAATTATTCATTATACAGATTGGTCGATTTTAAAATGATATATATTAATTCTTAATCTTTCAATGTATATTTCTTTCTTTTTTATTATAATAGTTGATGTTCATCACTTCGATGTTGCACTTGGTAAAGGTGGGGTTTTTGATAACTTTATATACAGCTAGGTAGTTTAACCTGTTATAAGATTTTTTTTTAGCTAGCTGCTCTAACAGATATAAGGAGCTGTTTCAACAACAAGGTGGAGGGAGAGTCCTCTGCTGTCAGACTGAGAGAGATAACTATAGCTCAGGTGAGGTAAAGGAGTGGACTCTGAGTGTTTAGATAGTTAATTTATGGCGCATTTCCACTACAGCGCGGTTTAAGCGTGCCGTGCCAGGCCCGTTTTTGGTTGCGTTTCCACTAGGCTTAGTTCCGGCTAGCAGGTACTTGTTCACAGTTTTCTCGCTCTCCAAAATCGAGGTTCTTTCCGGGCCAACAACCGGGCTGAGTATGCTAAACTAGTGAGAGAATCGCTGGCAACAAAATGAACATATTTCTCCGTGATTTAATTGTAATACACGTTTCAAAAATGATACCGAAGTAACAACATACTGATCCCAGTTAGTAAAAACCATGAATTAATGCTTTGACAAGTGTGCAGACAAGACGGCAGGCGAAAAACCTTTTTAAATGTGTGTTTAGTGAATGGAGATTGGCTAAGCTAACACAGTATATGCTCCGACCGTCCACACTCACAACAACGGTCTATACAGACATAAATAAACCAGCGACTGTATTCGCCATGACACAGACAGTCTGTGGTTTGTACTTGTTTAACGTTTGTCTAGTTTCTGAACAGATATGAGGCTGATGTTGGTTTTGTGTTTCGCATTGAAGATGACGTCATGGCTCCGCCTACACTGCGTTACTATAGTTACTACCCCAGTTCCTAAACTGTAATAGAAACGTAGCATAATGTGAGCCTGGCCTAACGAGGCCTAGCCATACCGTACTAAGCCGAGCTAGGTCCTACAGTGGAAAAGCGCCATTAGTCTAAGTTATCTCAGTGGGTCTCAAACGGTTTGGTCACCATTCATGTAAATACATAATTTCCATTTGAGGGGTGAGTGCAGGGCCGGCCCTTGGCATAGGCAGTATAGGTGAATGCTAAGGGCGCATCAATCAATGGGGGGCGCCGAAAAAAAGAAGAAAAAAAGTTACAAATTAAAAAGATTTTTTTCTTTTTTAACACAATTTCCCAATTTTGGATCAACAAAGTACATATTATTATCTTATACTGTACTAACAGAACTACGTCTATATTGCGTACAGCGTCCATAAACTATGGTGCACCCCCCCCCAAATCAAGTTGAACTGCCCCAGCCCCAGTAAAAACCAGAGGTTTATGTGAAATAGTTCTTTTTTTGAAATAATGGTTTTAGTGTGCAATTATAGGTTTTAATTTTGTATTATGATCATTATAGTTATAAAAAAATAAGAGAATAGATTTTCATCTATTCTCTTATAGCAGGGGTGCCCAACCAGTCGATCGCGGGGAGATTCCCAGTCGATCGCGAGATGTGTCTAAAAATAGAACAACAACATTCTGTTTTATCGTTAATGTCCTATAACATAATCTTCCCGTGCCAGAATAATGCACTTGAACGCACCAAAGCTTTGTGATTGGCCGGCGTGACCCCATGTGTCGGGGCGTGGCTGGTGGGCAGTGGGCACTATTTCGCTGACGTTCTCCGTGTCAACCGGAGTGACAGTCCGCACACACACAAGACCGCAATTATGGCAGAAGCTAAAAAGCCCAAAATATATAATTTTCACTCCGAGAGGGAGGATGATTATTTTTTTATCTATTCCAATTCAAAGTCCATCTGTCTCATCTGCAATGCGAGCGTGACTTTATCGAAGAAGGGTAATTTAGGAGCGGCATTTCAAAACAGTGCACAAACGCTACGAGACGGAATCCCCTCCTAATTCTGCCCTACGCTCCCAAAAGGGGAGGGACCTGAAAGGACAGCTAAATGCACAGCAGTCAATTTTCACCAGGCCCAACAACAAGAGCAAGGGAAAAACAGGGTTTGATTCTATTCATTTTGTCTCTTTTATTGCACTTTGGCAGCAGATTCTTGTGTAGCTTCAGATCTGAGTTGTCTTATTAGTAAGCCTAATTTATACTTTTGTAGCAACACTATTTTTATATAATGGCAAAGAAAGGGTTCAGAGTCTTTTCTTTTTTCCCTGTGTCATATGTGGCAACACTGTTCAATGTTTCTTGAAAACATTACCCACTGTAGTATGTGACGTGTGAATAAACTCCAACTCTGTATCAACAACACTGTTGTGTAACTTCAGTTAAATACTTCTATGTGTTTAGATTAGAAAGAGGTAAGATAAAGGATCTGCAGTATTTTATGAAGTATTACTCGTACAAAGGTCAGTTTTATACAAGTAGTGTAGGCTGTCAGTAATGGCTACGCCTCTCTATTTGGACTGGTAGATCTCGGCAGACTGGCAACTTTAAAAGTAGCTCTCGGTTCAAAAAAGGTTGGGCACCCCTGTCTTATAGTATAAAATACTATATGACAGTAAAAAAAGTTGTTATTAATAAACTAGAATACAGTTTAAAAGGGGAGTGATTTGTAAAATATCCATAAATAAATATAAAATCGGCTTACAGTTCTGTTTCAAATGGGTGTTGAGAGATGTATCCATAGATCTCTTAATGTTGCTCTCAAAGTGCACCAGATTGATGCTTTTAACTTCAATATTTAAAATATATATATATTCCCGGGGGAGCATGCCCCCGGACCCCCCAAGAGGAGGTTAGGTCCACCCCCCACTTAAGTCATGTTCAAATGGATAGAATACTAAATACATTTGCACATATCTTGTGTCCATAACTTTCTGTTTTGGTGGTCATGCCACAACCGTGCATGCATGCGCGAGTCATAGTGAGTGTCTGCATTTGGGGGGGGGGGGGCTAAAATATTGCCTAGGGCAGCAAATTGGTCAGGGCCGGCCCTGGGTGAGTGATTAGTAAAATATGCATGAATAAAAAGAAAAAGAAATTAAATAGGTGAAAAAAGGTAAGATAAACTTTTAAAACTTGTTGAGAGCTAAAACTAGTCTTTGCTGCTGCCTCAAAGAGGAGCAGGGGGGAGACAGGTGAGGCTGATTCAGGAGCCCAGACACACTCACAACTAACAAAAATAAATAAACAACTTTAAAAAAAATTAAATATTGGATATGGTATGTTATTGGTTATGGCCATTTTCTTATGATTTTATGATTATTTAAATGTATACAGTGTGGTGATAGTTACGGGACATAATTCACTGTGGCTTATAGTGTGTGTTGCAACCCGGACCCGAGAGTTTGTGGGTGGATTTTCTGCATAAAGAGCTCACTGATGTCATGAACAAACATGCACCTGTGAGAACGGTTAAGGTCAAAGGTCAACATCTCCCTTGGATCAATTCTGAACTCAACAGTCTCTTTAGGGAAAGGGATAAAGCATGGTCGATATATCGTCATTCAAGAACTATAGCCGATTGGGAAGTATACAGGCATCTTCGAAATCTGAGTAAAACCAAAACATGAAATGCTAAATCGAACTATTATAAAGAATCTCTCACATCGGACTTGGAATCCCAAGCAATTTTGGACTAAAATTAAATCTATTTTAAATAAATCAGGTAAACATTCTATTAATAAAATAAGAACTGCTGATACAATAATTCATGACCCATTATCCATTGCCCAAATATTTAATTAGCATTTCGCTAATGTATGTTCCACACTACTATCTGACTCCTATTTGACGACTGGTATTTCTAATAGTAACTCATACTGCAACAGTTCTTTTTCTTTTAAGAAGATTCTACCACACGAAGGTCATAATGCTATCACAGAATTAAAAGTGGATGGCAGTGCAGGACTCGATGGTATAGAAAACAGGATCATAAAATTGGCATCCCATATTCTCATGTACCCACTTGCTGATTTGTTCAACCTGTCTTTGTCCACCTGTGAGTTGCTGAATATTTGGAAATGTGCACGCATCATTCCACTGCATAAAGGTGGTGATTTACTTGATACAAATAATTGTAGACCAATTTCTATAATCTGTTCTATTTCCAAAGTTTTGGAGAAAATAATTTATAATCAACTGTCACATTATCTCAATACTTATAATATTTTATCTCCGGTTTAATCTGGTTTCAGGCCTAATCCCTCCACAACAACTGCCCTACTTAAATTTACAAATGACTTGTACTCTGCTGCAGATGATGGTGAACTCACAGGGGCCATTTTTATTGACTTGACAAAAGCCTTTGATTTCGTTGATCGATATCTGCTCTTGGATAAACTTCACGGCATTGGCCTTTCTAATAATACAGTGTTATGGTTTAACTCGTACCTTCACAGTAGAAAGCAATGTGTGGTTGTTAATGGAAAACAGTCTGACCTGTTGATCCAACAAAAGGGTGTACCCCAAGGATCAACTCTGGGCCCACTTATGTTCTCTATTTACATAAATTATTTATCTTCTTGTCTCATTAATTGTTGTACTCACCTTT
Source organism: Pseudochaenichthys georgianus (assembly GCF_902827115.2). Classification (NCBI taxonomy): domain Eukaryota; kingdom Metazoa; phylum Chordata; class Actinopteri; order Perciformes; family Channichthyidae; genus Pseudochaenichthys; species Pseudochaenichthys georgianus. The sequence continues at coordinate 6,396,128 of NC_047523.1, forward strand.
ATGCTGATGACACTGTCATATATACATCCAAATAAGATTTTTCACAAATTCAGATCTCTCTTCAATCGGAATTTAATATCTTACAGGACCTGCTATCACACAATAAACTACTGCTTAACAAAACACAATCTTATACCATGGTCTTTGGTACCAGGCAGAAGCTCAAATCCAAACCTAATGTAGTAATAACATGTAAGGATGGCACTTCTCTGCATAAAGTTGATAGCTTTAAATATATTGGTGTATGGCTAGACTCTGAACTTTAATTTAAACTACATATAAAGCATGTAATACAAAAAGTCAATTACGGAATCAGTGTTTTACACCGCTCTCGCAATTGTTTTACGCTCAGTGTCCGAAAGAGAATTGCTTCTCAACTTATTCTTCCGATTATGGACTATTGTGACGTTGTCTACCAAAATGCACATAAATCTGATTTTGCTCCACTCAACATAGCCTACAACAGACTATGCAGATTTGTTCTTGGTTATCCTTTTCGTATACATCACTGCACAATGTATAACCAACTTAAATGGCCTTCTTCAAATGTAAGAAGACACATGCATTGGCTTCAGCTGATATTTAAATGCATTTATCTTAACTATCCCCCTTATTTAAAGCAGTATTTTGTACCCTACTCACCAATTCATCAAGTTAGACATTCTGTTCAGATTTATTTCTCTGTCCCCTCTGCAAAAAAATTGATTGGCAGAAGAGCGTTCATGTTTAAAGCCCCAACTGACTGGAATACTTTACCTGCTGCTATTAGATCTCTTGCATCATTGGGTATATTCAAACATGCATTGTTATCTCACTTTCAACTGGTCTGTACTTGTTATAACTGATATTGATGAAACTGATTTGCTTGAGTGTCTCAAATTGTAATGATTGTGTGCATTGCTTGAATTTCACTTCAGACTGTATGTGGTTTGTCTTGTGTGTCATTTTTTGCATTTTGTCTTTTTGTTTATGTATGTCTGTAAGTTGTTGCTATTGTCAGGACCCCCTTGAAAACGAGATGGTGCATCTCAAGGGGTTTATCCCAATGAATACATTTCTATATAAGACAGCAGTGATAACGCCTTTTGGACTTTTTGAGTTCCTGCGGATGCCTTTTGGACTCAAGAATGCCGTTCAGACGTTCCAGCGCCTGATGGATTCGGTGCTACGGGACCTGCCGTTTGTGTTTGTCTACCTCGACGACATACTCGTCGCCAGCGCTTCAGTGCAGGAGCACCTGTCCCACCTCAGAGCCCTTTTTATGCGGCTCAACGAACACGGATTAATCATCAATCCTGCAAAGTGCCAGTTCGGGGTGTCTGACATATATTTCCTGGGGCACCGCTTCACCAAGGGCGGTGCGGCACCTCTGCCAGCGAAGGTGGAGGCTGTTGCGGCTTTTCCGCGCCCGCTCACAGCCCGGTCGCTCCGTGAGTTTCTGGGGATGGTGACCTTCTACCACTGTTTCATCGCCTGGGCCGCACACATCATGCGGCCGCTGTATGAAGCGTTGAAAGGCAAGACCCCCGTCCAGGCGATCGACTGGACAGCAGAGGCGGACGCCGCTTTTGTTGAGGTCAAAACCGTGTTGGCTCAGGTGGCTTTGCTGGCACACCCATCATCTGCGGCTCCCATCTCCATCACAACGGACGCATCGGACTACGCGGTCGGTGCGGTGCACGAGCAGTGGGTGGAGGGCGCTTGGCAGCCGCTCGCCTTTTTCAGCCGCCAGCTGACGCCCAGAGAACGCAGATACAGCGCCTTTGACCGAGAGCTCCTTGGACTTTATTTGGCCGTGCGTCACTTCCGTTTCATGCTGGAAGGCCGTGAATTTACAGCGTTTGTCGACCACAAGCTGCTCATCTTCGCCATGTCAAAGGTGGCCGAGCCTTGGTCGGCACGTCAGCAGCGGCAGCTGTCCTACATATCAGAGTTCACTACGGACATTAAGCACGTGGCTGGCAAGTCGAACCTGGTGGCAGATTGCCTCTCCAGAGTCGTCATCGGTGCCGTCCAGTTGGGCCTGGACTATACTCGCATGGCGGCGGACTGTCACGATTCTCATGTCATGTCACATTTTTATGTCTAGGTTTGGGTGTTTTTGATTTTCTCTCTGTCATGTTTTCCTCCTGGGTTATTGTCTGGTCCTTTTCCCTGTGTTTTTACTCCTGTCGTTAGTTTCCCTGGTGTGTCTAGTTGTCTGATTGTGTTCACCTGTCGCCTTTGTGTTTCTCCTCCCCTGCCCGGCTGTTTCTCGTCTTGTGATTACCCCTCCCTGTATTTAGTCTTGTCTCTTCCTGTGTTCAGTGTTGGTGCTTCTTTTATTTGTGACCTAGTTCACCGTAGAGTGTTTTGTCTGTCCAAGTATAATTAAGTCCTTGAAATAAAGGTGTTATCAAGTGCTATCTGCGTTTGGGTCCTACCTGCCTCACTCTGCGTATCAGAAAGCACCAACCAAGAAATGGGCCCAGCAGATCCGTTCGAATTATTGAATTTTTCCTTTTTTTTGGCTAACTGCTCGGATCGATGGAAGAGAGCACCTGGAGTTCAGCAGCGAGAGGCTGTGTTATCAGAGGCGCGCCAGATGGCTAGAGAGAAACCAGGTTTGGTGAAATTCTTACCTGGCTGGATTTCAAAGATCCTCCCGGTGTGTGATTCCCGGCCTGCTAGCCCCAGGCATGCTAGCTCCCTGGCTCCCAATTCCCAACCTGGTACCATACGCCTCGGTGGGTTCCGTCTGAAGTCAACCCATGCTTCTGCCCCAGTTCCTGCTCCTGGCTAGGAGTCGTATTCTGGAACTCGTCTGGCTTATGGAGGTCCACGGAGTATTCAGGCGGCTGCTAAGAGAAGGAGTCGCAAGGCCAGGCTAGCAGCCCGAGCCCCAGCAGCCATGGCTCCATGCTCCAGTACCGGCCCACACAGCCATGGTTCCGTGCTCCAGTACCATCCCACACAGCCATGGATCTGTGTTCCGGTTCCGTGCCCAGCAGCCATGGTTCTGGCTACAGAACCGGCCCACACAGCCATGGTTCGGGCTCCAAAGTCCCTCAAATAATGGGTTATTAAAACAAACTCCCTCAAATAATGGGATATTAAACAAAGTCCCTCAAAAAATGGGTTATTAAAACAAACTCCCTCAAATAATGGGTTATTAAAACAAAGTTCCTCATAAAATGGGATATTAAAACAAACTCCACACCGGCTATATCAACTTGTTTCAGCGGAGAGTGGAGTCCCCTGTGCCGTCTTGGCTTGCCGTGTCTTTGTCCCCCCGATCCACTGACGGCGGCTTCTGGGCTGCCTGCTATAGAGATGTCTTCTGGATCCTTCTCCTCCGGCCCGCTGATGGCGGCTTCCGGGTCGATGCTGGAGAGATGTCTTCCCGATCCTCCTCCTTCGGCCCGCTGATGACGCCTCCCGGGTCGACTGCTGGAGAGATGTCCTCCCGATCCTCCGGCCCGCTAGAGATGTCCTCCCGATCCTCCTCCTCCGGCCCGCTGATGGCGCCTCCCGGGTCGATTTTCTTGACGAGGGCCAGGTCTGTCCTGATGTCATCTAGGGTCCTCGCAGGTGTTTTCCCGACCGCACACTGGCTCCAGTGGTACCAGTTGTCCCCCTTTCCTTCTAGGCGGACGGCATGGGATGTCCTCTGGGTCACTCGGTAGGCGCCGGAAAACCTGGGGTTGAGCTACTTAGGCCTGATGACTTTCAGCCAGACGAACTCTGCTGTGTTGGCCTTGTGCTTCTCGGGTCCCCATTTGGCATCCGTAAACTGTGTGGAGAAATCTGATACCAAGCCCTTAAGTTGCCGGTAGTATGGTTTTGAACACATGACCTCTATTTCCTTTCCTACGCTCAAGGCTCCTGGGCCCGGGAATTGGTGGCCATGTGTCAGCTCAAATGGGGAGAAACCTGTCCCTCTGTTAATGGAGCTTCTGATTGACATGAGGGCTAGAGGCAAGGCATCTAGCCAGTTCATGCCTGTCTCCTCACATGCTTTGCTGAGTTTCTGTTTGATGTTCTGGTTCATTCTTTCTACCTTTCCCTGTGACTGTGGATGGTAGACTGCTCCAAAACTGTGTCTTAGTCCTAAGGACTGTTCTACTGTGCGTAGGTCATGGTTCTTGAAATGGTTGCCATTGTCTGACCTCACTTTCCTAGGAAACCCATGTAGTGGAATGTAATGTGTGACTAGCAATTTGATCACTGAGTCCGCATCCTCTCTCCTGCATGGCACAGCTTCTGGCCAACCTGTGTATGCATCTACCACAACTAGTAAGTACCTGAACCCTCTTACTTTGTCAATCATGTCAGTGTAGTCAATGATGATTTCTTCTCCTGCCATCTTAGGTAAAGGGAACTGTCCCTGGTGTGATTTTACAGTAGCTCTGATGTTGTGGGTTAAGCAAATTACACATTCTTCCAGGTGATTAGCTATCATGTCAGGTAGGTAAGGGTGCCACCAGTGAGTCAGGTGTCTGCTCATTTGAGTTTTACCGCAATGTGTTGGGCCGTGTGCTTCTTTAAGCATTGATCTTACCCATCCTGGGGGTATCACTGGTCTCCCATCTGGGGAGTACCATATCCCATCTTTGTTGGTAGCTCCTCTGTCTAACCATACTGTTTTATCTTGAGGCGACCCTGCTGCTTGAGCTTCTTTGAGAGTATCATCTGTTACTGCGGGCAGTAAGTCAGCAGATTTTGCAACAACCATTTGAAACCAGGGTGTATAGCCTGCTTTGGCTTTAGCTGCTTTGTCTGCTGCATTGTTACCCCAAGTCAAGTAGTTGTCTGCCGTGCTGTGACCTTTGCACTTGAGTAAAGCTAGCTTGTTGGGTAACATTACTGTTTCTGCAAGCCTTTTGATCTCTTTCTCGTGTTTGATGGGGGTATTGGTGGATGTTACAAATCCTGCTCTCATCCACTGGCGCATTTCCACATGTATGACACCATGAACATATGCTGAGTCAGTATAGATATTTATCTCTTTTTCTTTTGATAGCTCTAATGCTGCAATGACTCCCATTACTTCTGCCAACTGTGCTGAGACTTTCCATGTTACTTTTCCTGCTGCTCTTTCCTCAAACTGTCCCTCAGCTGTTTGACCCACCACTGCGTAGGCCGCTTGGAGCCCGTTGGTGGGGTGTCTAAAACAACAGCCGTCTGTGAACAGGTTTTCTGCATGTGGCATAGGCTCGTCTCTGAGATCTATTCTTATCTTCACATCCTGGATGATTCTTTCCTCACACCTATGGGGTTCTCCGCTAACCATGGTGTCTGCGCTATTAACTCCTTCATGTGTGTAGGTGATGTGTGCTCTAACCTGGTCTGTCTGGTGGAAGTCATTGTGAATGCACTTGAGTTCACAAAAGAGACAATGCTATGTGTTGTCAGTAATGTCAAAGGGTGTCTCATCACAATGTGTGAAATCTTGTTTAAGATACGTGCTGTACCTGCTGCATGTATCGTGCATGGAGGTTCTCTGTTCTCCACTCTGTCCAGTGTGATACTAATGTACATAAGTATTGATCTACATCCCCCCTTTTCTGAAATAGAATACCATTTACTGTGTTTTCACTTTCATAAATATCAAGGAAAAATGGCAATGCATAGGATGTAGCGGCGAGAGAGGTGACCTGGGACATGGATTGTTTGAGAGACATGAACGCAGCTTCTACAGCTTGTGTCCAGTTCAGTGTGGCAGTGAGATTGCGCATGCCCTTCTCATTGATCAGTGTTCTGAGTTCAGCTGTTCTTGGGTTATACTCTGGGATGTAGTGTCTGCTGTAGCCTGTGAGCCCCAGAAAAGATGGCATGTTCTTGACTGTTTGGGGTGATGTAATATGCTTTCTTGATGTGCTGCTGACATGCCTGTACCTGCTGGAGAGATTACTCTGCTCAAAAATGTCACCTCTTTACGGGTGCATTGTAGCTTTTTCTTAGAGACTTTGAACCCTGTTGCGTGGAGGCGAACCAGTAGGTTCCTGGTGGCCTCTAAACAAGAGGCTGCGGAGGGTGCTGCAATGAGAAGGTCATCTACATACTGTATCAATACCACCCCCTCTGGCAATGGAACGCCATCTAGCTGTTCCCTGAGTATTTTGTTAAATATTCCTGGAGACAGACTGAAGCCTTGTGTACTGCAGTTTTCCCCCGCCCATTGTAAATGAAAAAATAGGTCTCATACTCTCTGCTAGAGGTATGCAGAAGAAAGCGTTGGCCAGGTCAATACAGGTGAACCATGTATGTTCAGGTGAGATATTACAGATAGCTGTGTATGGGTTAGGAACTGGTATCAGAGCTGTAGTGGTGATAGCATTAATGGTCCTCAAATCATGAGCCATTCTGTACTCCCCGCTAGGTTTTGATACCGGGAGTATTGGAGTGTTCCACTCGCTTTGTGAGGGTTCCAACACCCCCGCTCTCTTTAGTCCCTCAACTGCCTTGCTGATACCCCCTTTGGCCTGTGGTTTAACAGGGTACTGTGATAGGTTTACAGGCATAGAGCTGCTCACCTCAAATGTTATTGGTGCAGCCTTTGAGCAGAAACCCACGTCATGAGAGTCAGATGACCACAGGTCAGGCGGGAGGTCACGCAACATGTCATCAGTGAATGAATGGTCAGTCTTCTCCCTACCTTAATGCCTATCGCCTTCGTGTCTTTCCATGAAGATGCATTCTTGAGTACAGATTTTTAGAGCATAAGCTTGAGGGAGAGTATGTGAGTGCTGCTATCTGAGTTGGTTCGCAATCCTCGACTTCTAGCAGTGTTTTGACCATTGGACCAAGTTCTTTAGCTTCATAGCCCTTTCTGATAGCTAATGAAATGTGTGGTGCAGCTTCAGCTGACATACGGTACCAATAGAGTTGTTCATCAGTGAGGTCAGCAGATGCAGCCACCCCCGCTTGTCCCACAAATAAATTGGTTGTGGTTACATCCCAAACGGACATAGACACCTCTGTCTCATACGCATATTCATAACTTTGGTCGTCTTTTCTATCATAGTTTAGCGTCAAATGGGGAGGGTCTGGAGGGGAACCATAAGGCCTGAGGAGGTTAATCCACGGCTTCATTGTTGATGAAAAAAACAATGAAAAAATGGAAAATAGTCCTGGTATATTATCTCGGGGCCGGTCGAGAAACCCCCAGTACATAGTGGCATACTGAGTTGCTTCTGCTTCAGTGGATTGGGCCAACATCATTTGAGAACCTGACTTTATGTTGAATAATGAACAATTGAGGCGAGTGCCATCTGGGAACGATATTATTAGTCCGTCGGGGGAACAGAGGATGGAGGCATTAGCTTTGACAAGAACATCCCTTCCCATGAGGTTAGCCGGGCTTTGGGGTGCCAGAATGTACTGATGGAAAAATATCTGGCCTGCTATTCTGGTGTGTAATGGCGTAGTGAGCGGTACTTGCTCTATTTCTCCCGAAAACCCTATGACTGAGACTGTATTCCTCGAAATGCACGTGTTGAAGATGGGGGAGTTGATAGTTGAATATCTAGCTCCTGAATCAACAAGGAATGGTAGCTTCGAGTTTTTTACAGTCATGTCCATGTACGGATCCGCTAAGCCCATACATTCAGAGTTCTCTGGGCGACCTCATTGTGGTGGGTTATAGTCTTGTTCGTTCTGGACAAACTGGCCATAGGGGGCGGCCATCGCGTTGGGTGCCACGTGACCTTGGTCTTGGTGTTGGGCCTGTGGGGCTGCCTCATGGTGCTTCTGGAAATATTGCATGTCTGATCGGTTCCCTTGTCCACGCCCTCTCTGTCCCCCTTTTACCCGTCCCTCTCTCCGCTGGGGGTCCCTGTGGGCAATCTTTTTTTTGGATATTGGGTTTTGCGGCCCCGGTGCTTGCTCTGCTGGCGCCATCGGATGAACAATCAGCTGTTTGACACTCTTTTTCTCATTCTGAACTGTTTTACGGGCTATTTCTAGCTGAGTACGGAGTAGTTTCACTCTCAACTCTTCTTCCTCGGTTTTATTCTTTGTGAGTTGTTTGTTAAATTTGCCTAAATGATGGGCCAAATGACGCTGCATGTCTGTGTGTTTATGTGATCTGCTTCTGGGTTGTCCTCCATGAGAGATTTAATCTCGGCAGGTATTGCTGCCATTATTGCTTTACGGAACATCTGCACATGTTGGTCATTATTATCGGGACTACAGTCAGTGGCCACTGTGTATTCTTGGCGTGACCTGAGCAACATGGTTGCTGCGGCCTCTCCAGGTGTGAATGTGAAGGACAGTGAACCGTAACCTCCTCCTGTCTGCGGGAAATGTTCTCTCATTGCCATGCTTAGCAAGCTGTGTATGTTGTTGGAAGAGATGGGCTTGTCATCATTCATTTTTTCTGTTCCTGCTATTTTCTCAACTCTTTCTACCTCATAGTGGGAAGTCTGTTGTGCTAATATCCTCCTGAAATCTCCAAGGCAGATTGCTTGTCCTACTGCCATATCAGCAAACTTACTCATCCAATGTCTCCCTCCCTCAGTAGGTAGGGGCATTTTGTCAACTATAGCATGTATGTCTCCTAGTGTGAAGGGGTCGTAAGCGATATTCCCACTGGGGAGAACCACTAAAGGCGCCTGTAATGCTGGACACATAAAGGCATGAGACGTGGGGTTTTCTGAGGTGTGTTGGGATCTTCACATCCTACAGGGGAGTGTAAGAACCTGTTCTTCAGGCAGTTCAGTGATTGTTCCTGTCAGAGATATATTCTTACCTTGTTCCTACGCTTTCTGCAGTTGTCCTCTTCCTGTTCTATTAGCCCTTGCTGAACAGTGTCCTGATAGCTATCTCTGTGTCCTGTGTCTTCTGCTTCAGAGTAACACTTATCACTTTCATCTCCAGCTGCTCCTCCTGTACTGACTGGGTAATAGTGGGTCTGGGCTCCTCTACTTCTGAAAGGGTCACTTGACCCCCCCCCCCCCCCCCCCCCCCCCCCCCCCCTCAGAGCATCCGTCTTCTGTTCTGCCCTGGCTGTCTTGTCTATCTATGCTTCTCCTCTGATTCACTGGCTCCCTCTCAGCACCCTCCATTCCTCCTATTTGTTCACAGGCTTTTATATAAGCTATTGCTCCAGGGCTTCCCTCTCTGTCTGTCGCTTCCCTGTTTTTATCTAATTTGCCTCCCTTGTTCTTCATAATCCTGCTTGTGTTGTCTTTCTTCTAGTTTTTCTGCCATGTGGAGTACTTCTTCCTGTGTGAGGTCTGCGTGGCTTCTTGTAATATTTTCCAGAATGGAAACAAACCGCTCCCTCTCTCTATCTGCCTTTCTTTTGTCCGATGGGCTTTCCTCAGAGGAGGAAAAGAGTATCTGTTCTGTGGTGGTGCAAGCTGTCTGTAGGGTTTCATGTATTTCCTCCCTTTGTTCTTCATTCCCTCCAAGTGAGGCAGAGTTCCTCTTACCTTCTGATCTTGTCTTTGTAGTGGGAGTGTTCCTTAAAGGAGTCAATGCTACATTTCCCACTATTTTAAAATGTCCCCCTCTTATAGCAGCTATTTCCTGTTCTGAATCGGATGATGTGCCTGCTACCATCATTTGTAAATTAGTCACGGGTGGCGCGCTTGGGGTAGGGAGAGAATAAGGGGGTGGGTTCTTAGATAGATCGGCCAGGTCCGGGTAAATGAGGGTAGACAAGATGGGAGCAGACGGGTCCCCTATAGGTCCTGCTGGAGACCTCTCCTCTGAGCTAGCCTTCTGTGCCGTGCACTCCTCATTTACAGCACTGCGGATAGTTTGCCTCCCTATGTCTTCTCTATCAGAGGCAGAGGTTTCATCTTTATTTATATCCCTAAACATTTTGACGTGTTTTGCAATAAAGTCAAATATTTCTCCCTCCGTAGGTGCATGTGTTGACACTGGTGTTCCTTTAATGTCCTGAGGGAACAGGAGAGTGCCAACATCACTAGAGCGTTGAAACTCCCCTCCCTGTGTTTGGGCTGCTATCATGATTGGGGGGTTTTTGGCTGGGAGGGGAGTAATAGTTGCTCCTTTCATGGCGAGTGCTGCGTTATGGCAAATCCTCCTTAATTTATCTACCGCCTCTTTCTCTTTGTTTAGTTTCTTACGGCCAAATAATCTGGGCTTTTGCCCGTTTAGGTTTCCAAGATTCTTTACAAGCTGTCGCTCATAAACATTTAGCGCTGAGCTTAAACTTCCTAAAGTCTTATCTCTTCCATCATTTTATTTTTTAGGAACCTCAGATCTGCACAAGCCTTTTTCTTGTGTCTCTGTTTGATTCCACTGAGAATCAATCTCTCAGTCTGTTCCCATTGTTCGCGGAAGCTTCCGGGAATTGGAACGCCTAAATCACTCTTTTCAAACTCTCCTTCCATGATTGACTTCGTAATCGTATCTATTATCTGACTAGGTTGATATGTGTTCACTTGTATTTATTAATATACTGGACAATTATTGCCGTTACTCTTAATGTCCTTATTCTATTTATTTGAATGCCCTGTCCTGTGCACACACAGTCTGAATCCAAAATTCAAAGTTTCCAGCGTGAAACACAGAATATTGTTACACACCCTGTTGGCCACCAGAGGGCAGCAGCCTATCACGAATGAGCTTCCTCTGTCTGATGAAGCTCTCAGCTCTGCAAACTTTGTCTCCTGTCGACACTAAATGATACTTCTGCTCTTTCCTCTCAATTATTACACAGATTCGACGTAAAAAATCACACAGAGTTTATTCCCTTATACATTCTGTCCGGCTTTTTTTGTGCGATGTATTATTTCAACAGATAATTACGGCCTTGAGGGCGCTTCGACACCTCTCTTTAGAGATGCGACCCTCACACGGAGTTTAATCCCAAACCACAAAAATCCTTTATCGTCAGGTTTAGCCGTTCAGATCTACCCCACAGCAAGAGTTTGCGAAATCCGTTCGTTTCAAATTGATTTTGAAAGTTGCGTATCTCCTCTTGAATACCCACATATAATATCTTATTATCTACTTCCAAAACCTGGGAAAGATCATCAATACATGAGCAACTAGCGACCCCTAAGTCTTCTTAACAATGATTACAAAGTGTTTGCAAAAATCCTAGCCCTTCGCCTGGAGGACGTTATCCCATCCCTAATGAATCTAGACCAAGTATTTGTAGCTGGACGCCAGTCAGCTAATAACATGAGCAGGCTGCTCCAGGTTATATTTAGCGCTAACTCCCTCCATCTCCCAGCAATGGCAATATCACTGGATGCAGAGAAAGCCTTTGACAGAACAGGATGGCCATATTTATGTAATGTTCTATCAACATTTGGATTTGGCCCTGTCTGCAGGGGTGGATCTAGACAAATATTCATGGGGTGGTAGGAGAATTTCAGGGGTGGCATCCCCTGGCAGAAGTATATTTAATCGCAGTCATATCAATCAATGTTAACTTGGAAAGCCACAATATTGATATTTTAACTCAATAACATTAGGTGACATTATTGTGGCACATCAGTAAAGCCTTACATATAAATATATAAGGTGCCAGACAACATTAATGCATTTTAACTGAATGAGTTGGTTTCACTCTTAGACCAGCAGGGGTACCACATCTATGCAGACTGCTGCAATAAGTATTAATTAACTGTCTCATCGATGTGCGTCAGTATGAATATGACAATATTAACAATCATATTATTCCTATCAGCTGTCAATCACTGTTATGATTCACATATTCAGTGTTATTATTAAATAAACTATATTTTTTGAAGGAGTTAATGATGAACGTTCCTCAAGATGCTTGCTCACCCTCCTTCAAATTTGAAAGACAAGTAATTATCATAAATCAAAATAATCAAAAGAACAGTTCAGCGCCCCACAACTTCATTGCAAACACTCGACTTTACATCAGAAAGAACAAACATTAAAGAAGTGACTAACTGCATCAATTAGGGTTAAAAAAAACGTGTATTCAGCAAAAAACATAAACATCGCTACAGTTATATCCAGTGGAAAGCCCTTACCTACTGGCCTAAATCAAAGTGGTTACTTTTTTTTGGCTGGGCAGTGTAGTTTTACACACACGTCTTATTTGACTTTCTCAGGACTTGAAACTGTTTTTTGGGGGCTGACCCCTACAAAGAAGAAAAATATATTTACACACGAAAGGTCATCATCTTAACAGTTTATTATGCTCATCGAGTCATCCGTGAGCAGAGCATCAAGTTGGCATGGCGTGCATACAGCTGAATGTGGTGATTACCATCTTGATCAGCAAAACGCCTCACAAACTTATTAAGATTTAAAGCTATGATGTGTTTTGATTCAATGCTGAGTACAGCCAAACTTGACAGGCTCTTCTCTGTCATTGTAGACCGCAAACAGTGGCGGCGCCAGAGTATTTGTGTTGGGTAATCTATGGTAGGGCTAACCCATACAGTGCTGGGGCTCAAGTCAGTATTTGCAATGCAATTACATACACGCTCCCCTTGACAGTGAAACGCCACGCGTGAGGTTTAGATGATTTCCCTGTCTCAATGCAAATTGAACTGTATGAAATAAAAAGGCACATTTGTCTTGTAGTAAATAAAAAGGGTGACCTGGAGCCAATCCTGCAATTTACCCACAAGTGAAAGAGTTGACATGCTGAAAACCCAACCCCTGCAGGGGGGTCTGGAGGGATTCTCCCCCAGGAGATTTTTTGAAATACTAACATAAAATATACATTCTGGTACTCTCTTGAGAAGAAAAATAAACAAATCTATTACTACAAGACATATTTAAAAAATGAATGCCATTTTAGTTTTTTGTTACTTTGTTCTGAAAGCTGAACCTGCTGCTCCTCACAGAGAGAAGAGGCTATTCTCCGTCTGGACTTCTGCAACAACATCACGCCGTTATCGTGATTCTGATTGGCCAGAAGACATTATCAAAGATGTTCTATTGAGAAGACAATCACTACGTGACAAAAGTTTTCAAAACCGTTTCTATTCTTCTATTTCCAGAGAAGTGGCTACTGAAATCAATCTTACTAACTGCTGTCTGTGCAATTTACTCCGCGAGTTGGCGGACTTCATTTAGCTTACTTTAACATCATTGTTCATGGTGGGGCTAAGCCATTTCTTGGTACGGCTGTAGCCTACCCCAGCCATACCCTGACCGCAAATACCTCATTCCTTCCGTCTACTTGGATCCGAAATGCTTCTCGGTTTGCGCTGTCCCCAAATGAAATCGCCGCCAATCATATTTCCATGCTTGCGCCAGAGGGTGAGGGGTTACAAGGCTCGGGTCTTGTGCTGCATTCACTTACACTCGGACATTAGAGATTTTCTCTCATAAATGTCCGATGAGCCACAATTTTTCTTTCAAAACAAAGCTGCCAACTGGGGTGGCAGCTGGGGTGGCAAGGCATTTTCTGAGGTGGCAGCTGCCACCCCGTGCCACCCCGTAGAACCGCCACTGCCTGTCTGTATGAGATGGTTTAAAGCTCTTTACAATAAGCCAGTCTCCTCAGTCAGAAGCAAGAACATACTTTCTGATCCTTTCCCCCTGCATCGGGGAACATGGCAGGGATGTCCAATATCCCCTCTAATATTCATTTTAGCTCTTGAAACCTTGGCTTGTGCCATCCTGGAAAATCCAGGAATTATGTCTATCCCTAAGTTCGGACATCAGTTCAAGATAAACGTATACGCTGATGATATCCTTTTAACAATAGTTGACCCGCTAAACTCTATACCTAAGGTGCTAGAAGTTATTAGAGAATTTTGCTTATTTTCAGGATATAAAATAAATTGGAGTAAAAGTGAAGCCATGCCACTAAACTGTCAGACTCACTCTAATCACTAACCCCTAGTTTCCACCGGGTCCGTCTGCGGTGCGTTACGGGCGCGTTGCGGCTGCGCCGCGGCGTCCGCAAAGATCGCGGCCACTCTAGTCAATGGGTGCTATTCCACCAGATGCGCCGCATTACGGCTCAGAAGCGTCCCAGAAGCGTCTCGCCGCTGGACTCCGCTCGAAATAGGATTGAAGTCTATTTTTCGATGCGACACAGCCGTAAGGTAATGTCGGGCAGGAAGTGGAACGGTGACAGCATCCGGCCCACCCCAGTGTGCGAAAAAGTACACGTCCCACCGTCCGGGACGTGTTATAATATCGGACAAGTAGATCTTTCAATTGACTTGTCCGCCGGACAAGTGACGTTTTTCGCCCTGATTTATTGACAAATTATTGATAAATTCAGTTTACAAAAGGCAGAACTCATTCGCAAATTGTACGTGTCCGCCATTGTTCGTTTAGAAATGTAGTTTCGGTTCTGCTTGTCGATTCCTAAGGAAATGCATCTCGCCGCTTTCTGTACAGTTAACGGGGCGGGCGGAGCGGAGCGGGAAGTGTAGCACAGTGGCCGGGTTGGGAAGCAAAACTCGGTTCCGAGTAGGAACAAATAACAATTGTCCGGTACCGGGATTACTAAGAGTTGTGAGGACAGGAAGCGAGGCCGAGCCCCGCGGACTGCAGCTCTCTCATATGCTCCGTATCAGCTGATCGCTGCACGGTGCAGCTCAGCGTCTCTCTCTCTCTCTCTCTCTCTACACACAGCAGATCCGCTGCCCGTTTAACAGCCTCATCTTTGTCAAACTTTCTTATGTTCTTTCTCTAACACGTAATGAAGGTTATTAAGCGTTTTAGCTCATGTGTTTGTAAAAGTAAATAAATGCGTGCAAGGGTCTTTGAGTTGTAGAAAAGCGCTAGGCCTATAGGCTATAAATATAATGTATTATTATTATTATTATTAGGTTATGTATGTCCTATGTGTTGGACATGTGTGGTTGGACTCTGTCTCACAGGCAGGTTGCAGTGTAACATCAGAGGACACTGGGCCAATTGTACATTCTCAAACTGCACCACTTAGAACTAACTAAACAATGCAAAGATTATTTTTATATAATTGTATTCAATAACCATAAGAAATTCAACAGTATGAAGTGATTTGTAAATAGGAATACAGATTAGGACTTAATGTTTTCATAAATATATTTTTCTCCCAGTTTGTCATGGGACTTATTTTTACCCTCTCAAAGAACTGGAACTGAGAACCGAAAATAACCGGAATCGAAAAGCAGAACCGGAATCGTTAAAATCCAAACGATACCCAACCCTTTGTGTGATGCAGTAAAATCTTACCGCTCACTTACGTTAGCGGTATCATAAAAACCGTGGGAAAATGTAAAATACGATGACGAAGAAGAAGATTCCAGTGGCCTCAATTTTTGTCCATTCTGGACAAGTGAAAAATGTATTCGGACAAGTAAATTGCCAAACTCACTTGTCCATGGACAAGTACTCTCTAAAAACTTTTTCTCACACTGCAGTGAAAGTACTACTTTGAATGTACATGTGTATGTGTTAAGTAGGGGTGTAGGTAGGGTGGGTCTTTGTTTGCTCAGGCGGGTCGGGGTCTTAGCCGTCTGACAGGCAGAGAGAGAGAGTCCAGGTCTCGGGACGTATTACCTTTGGGAAGTCTAGCACACTGAGGTTAAATAAATCCAACCGTTTCCACTCTATCTTTTTCTAATCATACTATCTCTGTCTTGGTTGTTAAATGCCATCTTAACAACAGCATGAATGTCTCCTAATGATATTACAGAAATCCTTTAAAAAACTTATTTCAACCATTTGTAACATATTTACTCAAAACAACTTTTTCAGGAAACCATTTTCTCCTATAAAATGAAATACTCACATATTTCAAGCTCCATATATTTCACACAAGAAGAAAATCCCCACATATTCTCCAATATTTTAAATCTGTTACTTAGAACAACAGTACAAACCAGCAGAGAGCATACTAACAGATCACAACAATGTAAATTGACTCAAGAGTAGGCCTATGTTTTCTTTCTATTATAATTATTAATATTATCACTTTTAGTGAACACTTATTCGCATTATCTAAATGCCCTGTCCATAATCCAGACATGCAAATTGTTTTGAGTGTAAACATCTGTTTACACTCGAAAGATTCTTTAAATTATTATGGATTAATTACTAATCCTTTTTTTACTTCTGATAAATAAATTATTATTTCTGTGTAATGCTTTAAATATACAAATATGTGTTAAATGTAATAGTTCTAAATTTGAACACAGTGGTTCTAGTTCTGACTAAAATAATATACAATATGTCCGGCAGATGGAGCCAAACCTTAATTTATAATTAATCTCTCTTTCTTTTGTGCCACACCATGTTGGCCACCAGATGGCAGCACCTGACCAGGAATGAGCTTCACTTCAGCCACAAATACCTTCTTTTCTTTTTCCTTTTCACATAAGCTTTTTCCAAACTTTCTCATCTATTTTATCTGTTCTTTTACACCAAAACAACGTACAAATCTTAGCATTTTAACAACCAAATGCTATATTTTTCTGTTGAAATGCCCTAAGCTGTCCCTGCCACCATTTTAGGATAATATAGTAAGTTCATAGGAAGGAATGAGACAATTAAGCTGTCGTCACTCACCTAACGTAATCACCCTTTTAAACCTATGCCGTCTTGACGGGCTCTCCGTAAAAAGTCTTCACTTACTATAAATATCTTACTTTAAATCCAATCACTTGCCCTATTCTTCGTTTCCCCCAACCCACAGCCTCCACACGGCGGTGGAGCCTCACGGCGGAGGATTTAATCTCTTTTCTGATAAGGTCCCAGACTCTTATCTTTAATTAATCTATAAGGTCCCTGACTCTTATCTTTAATTCTATAAGGTCCCAGACTCTTATCTTTAACTCTTAACATAGGTCCCAGACTCTTATGTTGATCACTAATTCTTAACATAGGTACCAAACTCTTATGTTTATATTCAATTCTTAACATAGGTACCAAACTCTTATGTTAATTTTTAATTCTTGTCATAGGTTCCGGACACCTAAACCATGTGCACACTTATCAGAAATATATCCCTTGCTCCCCCCACACTTCAGTTATCTCATATATGTTACATTACCTCCTCTGTTCATCCACCAACACTCACAGTTCTAACAGTCCTATTCTACCTATGCAGAATTTTGGTAGTTATACAACAGGCTTCTGCTTACATGGCCATATCTACCATTGAGGTCACCGAGGTCCGGACCTCGGTAACATTTTCCGAGCTGTGTATATAACAAAACTTGTGAAATAACTGCACTAAACGGGGTTCTTTGTAGTACTTCCATTTACTGACCATGGGGGCGCTGCATAACTACGCAGCCTCGATTAAAGCAAACAGAAGAAGACGACATGTATCAACAAACCACCGCAGCCCCTTCACAGGCCCACACAATAAATCATGAGACTTCCAAATCCTAACAGACAGAGATCAGTATCACAAATCCATGAAGGGGTTCTACTTGGCCCAATTTAAATACCATAAAGAGAGTATTCACCCAGCTGTTTTGATTTCTTAAAAAAAAAAAAAAAATCCAGTCTAGTTTCCTTCGAGTTCAGTCTAAGCTACGAATTGTTTCTCATAAACATTCTCACTGCTGGTTTTAAACCTTGGGCAGACAAGCTGCTCACACACACACACACACACACACACACACACACACACACACACACACACACACACACACACACACACACACACACACACACACACACACACACACACACACACACACACACACACACACACACACACACACACACACACACTTTGGATGAGTATTTGCCTTATCCACTTTGTACACTGTTGCCTTCTTTAGAGTTATTAGTAATTCAAGATTAATTATTTAATTAAATGTGCTACATAAGATACAATACTGAAACTTTGACTTGATCACTTCATTCACAACATTAGACCTTCTCCTCTCATCTCTACTAGAATAACATACGTGTGCATGTTTGGGTATTTTAACACTCCTGTAATGTACCTAGTCTTGTTATCCCTTTCATTACAGAGCTGGGAAAATCATGTATTGATTAGATTCTGATCCGTGCAAGTCCAATTTTAACTGACTTTAGTTCTAATGTTAATGTTAATTTGATTTCAACCCATAAGTAATTATTTAAATTAACTCAACATTTCACATGATGGATTAGTGTTCCACATATTTCCCACTAATTTGTTTTATGATTAGGCCAATGGTAAAGAGAGACATTGATGACCCTGTGTCCTTTTTGTTAGTACGTGGTTCCATTCTGTCTATGGCCTTGGACAGCTTCAATAATAATAATAATATATTAGTTTTATATAGCGCTTTTCTGAACCCAAAGACGCTTTACATTTGGGAGGGAGGGTAGACAAACAAAACAAAAACAAAAAGAGACAAAACACAACAGAAAAGCAGTCAGCTTCACTAAGAGTCACCCAGTTCTGCCCTGCTACAGTCCGGCTGAGTGCAGTCACAGAGATGCTATGGCTGCTCTACATGACATTAATGGTCTGGTCTGAGAATGGACACCATTTCCTGCTCCCAGAGAGAATGACGCTCCTCAAACTGAAC
The DNA here is from genome assembly GCF_902827115.2 of Pseudochaenichthys georgianus. Classification (NCBI taxonomy): domain Eukaryota; kingdom Metazoa; phylum Chordata; class Actinopteri; order Perciformes; family Channichthyidae; genus Pseudochaenichthys; species Pseudochaenichthys georgianus. The sequence continues at coordinate 6,414,559 of NC_047523.1, forward strand.
ATTACAGCCGTTGATACTGTCTCACATGGGTCTGCTCCCCCACCGAGCCATGAACTGAAAGCTTGACATCTGCTTTGAACACTTGGAAGCCTCCCCTGTCACACCAGCACCAACCCTTGGGTCAGTCAGATGAGACTAACGGCTTCACTTAGGGCATTTGGGTCAGAAATATGACTCTCGTTACCACGGAGTGGTTTGTTTGTTTTTTAAGGCTATTCATACTGCTATGCAGAGGATGCCTGTAAGATTGGCAAGCTGTGAAAAGCCCCTACTATGTTTAGTATAGGCCTGATGTCAGGGGCCTCTTACTGTCTAATTCTGCATGTATTCACATTATATGGACCATGTTTCCACCTGGTAAAACTAGAGGCAGCACGAAACTCAGGCTACAATACAACCATTCTGTTCTGCTCTAACGATTCAATTTATAGATTCTACATCAAAACAGTTCGTTTTTATTGTTTCCAATGATAACGTCACCTTAAGTGGAGGAATGCAAACCTGTTTTCAAATGTAAGGTTTTGAATTTGTTTGACATTTCTCAGTAATGACACCCTCAGACGCCCACTATCATTCATGCTATGCCTTCAGTGGTAAATCAGATGTTAAAGGGGTTGAAGCTTTTCCTCCCAAATCGGCTATGCTTTTTTTTTTAACAAAGGTGTGCATTTCCTGCATAATATATGTTTCTCACAATTGTTTTTTGTTAGCTGCGCACAGGTGATACTGAGCCTTCTCGAGTAATGGATTATGATCTATACCATGCTTACATGGTCTTGTATGTTTTATTTCATATCTAACAGAAGTGAGAGAGGAAAGAGATGGGTAAGTGAGAAGAGAGTGGGATGAGGAAGAGAGAAGAGGAAAGAGGGAGATGAAGAGGAAAGAGGGAGATGAGGATGAGAGAGAGATGTGGAAGAGAGAAGAGGGAAGAGAGGGATAGGAAAGAGAGGGATAGGAAAGAGAAGAGATATTTGCAAGTTGCATACTGATACTGCGTCTTCTCGATTAATAGCTTATAGACGATACCATGTTTAAATAGACTCCTACGTTGTTATTACATATGACATATGTAAGAAAAGGGAGGGGAGAGTCAATTATATTGAGTAATTGATTTTATATTGGAACATTTATTTCTCAAACCTATGTTTTATGGAAGAGAAAATGTATTTCTGATAAACTAATCTTTTATCAAACGGTAAATGGTGAATTAATATAACATTTAGAATCATTGAGAAGGGGTTATATCCACAGGGACTAGCTCACCTTTAACTTAAAATAACATTTCTCTGCTTTGGACTGATGAGTATATGATTCTTGCATGTTAAATGACTAACACAAACCTTACATGTATGCATGTGCATGTGTCAGGAAGGCTCCCAAATAATTCTGAGGGGCCTATCCTATTTTTGTAATTGAATGATAATGTGCTAATCCATTACTTTGAGTTGTCTGCACTCAGGAAAACATCCCTATCAAGTGTTAACCCAATAACTAGGACAGCTCTGAAGGCCAAGGGTCAGAGAGAGAGGGTCACACTCTCCGGCTGCAGAGAGCACCCCAGCCACGGGCAAGGAGGCACGAGGTCGTTCGAGATGAGAGGATTCTAATCTTCAACTTTCTGATGTGATGGGATGCTTCTTCATATTTCTGCTCGGTGGGCTCAAGCAGACAACCCTGCAGGACGAGCGAGGGCTTCAGAGGCTTCTATAATACAAGGTTCCATGTTTCTTGGAGGAGCAGATGTCTTCCTAACCTCTCCCTTCACGGGGGGGCATCTGGATGTGCCACTTGGAATAGGCAGTTGCTCTGCTCTCAAGCAGATAGCAGAAGGAATGCAGGCAGATTAGCCTCCATTTCACTGGGGGGATCAACTACAGTGCTCACTGAATGAGCCACACAAAAGCAGAGCAATTGGGGGGGTTGAAATATGGTGCTCTGATGAAGAAGAGTTTTGAGCCAATCAGCACCTCAGTGCTAATCTACAGTATCAGGATGCCTTTACACACCAGACATTCTGTGTCATAAAGAGAGGAGGAGAACGAGTCAGGAGGACACGTTCTTCCAGCTCTTGTACAAAGATAACATTTGAATTGAATGACCAGATGTTTACAGATGTACAATTAATGATTGTTCTTATATTTCCGATGAACAGACATGTGTTAAATAGTGGTGATAAATATATTTTGTCAGATCAGATTACACTTTCACACTAAACAAAATAAATTAATTGATATTTTCAGATTATAAGGTATTGAACAATAAGATATTTCTAATATTATAACAGATAATGTTACTATCCTTAATTGTCCAGCAATCAGGCTTAACAACACTACTCTTCAACGTATTACCCATGCACAGACAGACCTAAAATTATGTTTTAAACGTTTAAACCTTCCTTTTCAGATTGTTAAACATTTTGAGAATTGTTTAATTTCCCCTTCAGATTATGAAATGACATTGATTGATAGTTGAAGTAATGTAATTATGTTATCATGCCATAGTCTTTTGATTTAATATGTAATGATGTAAACGTAAAGTAATCCTAAAATTGAAGACACTGCAATTTTGCAGATTACAGATTGATCAAATCACAACTGTGAAATGTATACCTTAACTGGATCTCTTATGGTCCTGAGTTTAAAAATGCTTTTGACTAGTGATTGCCTTGAAGTAAATCTTTAAACTGCAAGCTGGTTTTGATTTGATAAGTGAGATCAACTAATGGTTATTTGTTAAAACATATTAGGCCTCCACACGCTGCGTTTCGCTCCGACTCTCATCATGAGGCGCGTACACGCTCAGAGGATGAGTGGAGGTGTGTGCAGTGACGTCCACATGAGGCGTTACCACGGCGCTCATGGGCTTATTGTGACAGTGTGTATGTGGCGTATCTCGGACAGAGGAATGCCGCGAGCTCTGTGGTTTAATAACCGAAAAGTTATAACCACCAGGCCTCTGCAGCTAACCCTGCTGCCTACTAATCAACAGATTGGAGGCAGTTTATTAACTGATTGATTAAAACCTGCAGGCTTTTGTAACGAACCCTGCTGGCTATTAACCGATAGGTCATAGGCAGCTGGTTCACCCGGAGTGGGGGATATGTGAGACACATTTGAAACTGATGACTCAGACAAAAGGTTGGGAAATGAGCTTTCTTCCTCTTTATTTCCCTCACAATCCCCCCCAAAGCGTCAAGGCCAGCTCTGCTTCCTCGGCGGCTCTCGTGGAGCAGACGACGAGCGGGAATACCTCACTCCCCGTTGACCCCCGGAGGGGGGGCCGAGGCGCGGGTCGGTGCCCCTGCCGTCGCCGACGGACGAGTCTGACGCCTCTGTTGCTGTGGGTGTCTCTCCGCCTGCCGCTGTGGCCGGGTTGGCCACTGCTGCTGCTGCGGGCGCTGGTGCCGCTGAGGCTTCGCCACAGGCTGGAGCCAGCCAACATGCTGGCGGATATCGTCCGACATACTGGTCCTTGGGGGAGGCCAATGTAAGGCGCCGTCCGGCGATCAAGTTGGCCTGCCTAACCCCAAAGAACACCGTCAGGCTCGGTTCTGTTGGAGCAAACACAGTGGTGGTGGCTTAAAGCCCACCTCCACTCCGCGCCGTCCGTTAGATGAGCCTGGTCAGATTAATAAAAGAAGGAGTTCAAAACACCGGAATAAAAGTTATAACAATAATCTGATTTTAATGGTAAAAAACACCAATACAAGTTACAGAGTACTCTGGACTCCCAGTTCTACTGCTGTGCGATACAGATATTGGGACCAGCCAGTCAGAAACAGGGGGCATCGTGCATGAATAAACATCAGTATACATAGACATATTTGGGGGCAGAGTTGTGTCGGTTTCTCTGCCCCCCCCAAATCTCGAATTGGTCGATTTCACTCCTAAGCTAATCAGAGAGTACGTGGGGAGGGGTTGTGTTGGTTGCTCACTCCTCTAGGTGTTCTTACTGGTTGGATTCACTTCGGGTCGGGCCCAATACAGCGAATCAGAGTTCTGGGAAAAATTATTTTACTTCTGAACAGAGCGTGACAGCTTCGGAAGTAAACAAGGACAGAGTCAATCTTTATCTTGCACCTGAATTCACTCCTTTACTTTCCCAAGGAATATTTCACACAAACTATTCTTTCCCAGACAATCAAACATTGTACACAGATATATTGGTGCCTAAGATTATATTGGCCCCAGAAAGAACCTTGAAAAGAATATGTGTGTGTGCTGGTATCTGGGTCAGTGTGTGTAAGTGAGAAGGTTATATATATAGGATTACTTGAAAACAGTCCCAAATAATACATGTTCACTTCAATACAGATTAAAATAATACATGTTTACTTTAATACAGTTTAGAACAATATATGTTAACTTTAGTTCCAGAGCGGGGGTGGTTGGGAAACCATCCTCCGTGAATCCCTCCACCTTAGTGAAGGGAACAAAGGTGGCCACCGGAGCCCTCAAGGTCCTCGGGTTCGCCGCCGCCCCCTCCTGGTACCCCCTAATGGCAGGGAAGCGCGGCCAGACCGGGTCACTCCTGCCCGTCTGAACCCGGGGAAAAACTCCGGCGATGTCGTCCAGAGCCACCCTCTCCCATCCTAGGGGAACGGGGAGACCTCTGCCGGCTGCCGCCTTGCCGATGTTCTCTGGCAGCTCCAGCATGATGCCACCCAACGCCGGCAGCGCCGTGGCAACAGAGAAGGGGACCGCGTGCTCGGCCGCCACACCCGCCCCCCGTCCGGGGGGAAGGGGAGAGCCGCATTGTGAGCCATGGAGGGAGATGGGGTAGGAGTCGTCCAACTCCTGCCCAGCACTCGGCTCCAGGGACATGCTGCCGTCCCTGTGCTCCTGGATGGGCCAATCGTCCTCCTCGGCCGCAGCAGCTAGAGTGTCCGCTCTTCGCTTCCTGTCGGCTGATGGGAGACGGGCACAATGCGAACAAGCGACCTGCTGGCTGAGAGCCGCGTCCGCGTGCTCTGGCCCCAGTCAGGATTCGCATATCGCGTGTAGGTCATAGCTCATGATATAACCCGTTTTACATGAGGTACAATCACGGACGCAGTTGTTGCTCATGACTCAATTTCTGTGCTTCAGTAACCGTGTTGGTTTGCTGAAGAAAAGAGGAAGCAGGTTGTCGGGCCTCCTTCCTATTTATACCGGAAGGAAGCCCGAGGGTGGGGCCCACCTTGCGGGTGGGCGTGGACTACAAGTGTTTCAGTGCTGCGCGGGGGCGCAGGGGGATTACCCAATAGCGATAACCTTAGAGGGCGAAGCCATATACGAAATAGAACATTTTTACTCAAGGGCCATTTCAATATTTTTTTTTCAACATCCTCCCTCCGAGGGCCGTACAATTATTGACCTCTGCTTAAAAATACTAAAATCACGGCCCATTCATTTCGCCTTTCTTTCATGCTGTGCAAAGAAAAAGCAACCTCTTAATCCAGATATCTCACCATGACTCACGCATGCATTCACGTGCACAGTTGTGGCATGACCACCAAAACAGAAAGATATGGACACAAGATATGTGAAGATTTTTTTTTTTAAATGTTGAAGTTAAAAGCATCAATCTGGTGCACTTTGAGAGCAACATTAGGAGATCTGTGGATACATCTCTCAACACCCATATGAAACAGAACTGTAAGCAGATTTTCTTTTTCTTTATGGATATTTTACAAATCACTCCCCTTTTAAACTGTATTCTTGTTTATTAATAACAACTTTTTTTTACTGTCATATAGTATTTTATAGCTGTTTACTTTATTCTCTTATAACTATAATGATCATATCACTTGTAAATGTCTATAACTATGTATCCTGTAAATATAATGTATAATGTCCTTTATTGTTTTATGTTTCATGTGGAACCTATATGCTGCAGGTCTCCCTTGAAAAAGAGATCTATGATCTCAATGGGACCAATCTGGTTAAATAAAGGTTTGAAATGAAATGAAATGAATATAAAGATGTGCCTTTACCTCACTGGTTGTAGAAAAAGCTTCTTATATTTGTTAGCATAGCTAGCTAACCAGATGCTAATAACAACATAGTTATTGAGTGTATGATCAGTGACTGATAGATGAACAGATCGGCACAGCCCCACCTAGTGTCAGCAGAAAGTATTACAAATAATGATTACAACAAAATGCAAAAAATAAATTAAAAAATATATAAAATATATTTTAAGATCATGTTTAATCATCTGATTCGTCTGTACATTGCTGTTTTAGTCTGTGTTCTTCTAATTAGTGTCTACAGTGTGTGCCTATTGAGCTTTTTAGAGCCATGTGGGACAAAACCCGATCCTGCCCCTCCCTCTCACTGTCTAAGTGAACGGTGACTGTAAAAACTACACTGCGCATGCTCAGGGTATTTTCCTATTTAATGTGTGTGGCAAAAATGCCATCCCCATCATACGTCATCTCACATAATTCAGAGTTGATTGGCTGTAAGTACGTGTGCCGCGAAAAGTGTGGTGTGTGAAGAGGAGACGAGAGAGCTGCAGTGAGGCGTCCTAAAACCAGGAAGTAAGCTGCGCATGGCTTCCCTCGACAAAAAAGCAATGAGATTTCTCCATAGGATTTTAGAAAATAGCTCCAAATAAGATCTGTGGGAAACAAACCTGTTAGATAAATGCACGTTTTGTTCAGCCGGATAATATCCACATGTCTACCCTACTTTTATAATTTTCGAATCATAAATCTATTGATTAGATTAGATTTATGATAGACTTTTGAAACTACAAGAACATAAGGAGGACTTTTACAAAAAAGTAATAGAGATTTTTGTCCAGAAGGATAGGCAAATGGACTTCATCTTCAAGTCAAGGTAAGACTGCAATTTAATTGAAAATGGGATCTTACTAAGAGAGAACAATTCAATATTTAAATGATAAAATTACATCTTTTTTGGGTATCCTTTTGTTGAACTGTCTGTTTAAAATTAATTGAAGCATCAGACAAAAAAAGTTTTTGAAAATAATATTATATTTTGATTTAGGTCAAAATATAATATTTGTAAACCTGAAGAGTCAGTGCCAGTGCATCACCAGCCACGAACTTCACTGCAGAAGCTATAGACATCTAACTTTTTTGTGCCCCACCACTTTTGTACATATAAACGCCACTGGACACCGACAACAACAACAATGGCCGATTGTGCTCCAGCTTCCTCTGTACCTCTTCGGAAGACCAGATTCCCAGTAGGTAGCTGGGGGGTATACTGCGAAGCAGGATTTTCGCTTAGCCGGCTAAATTCAGGGAAAACTCCGGCTTTCCGGTCATCCGAAGCTGGTTCTCTTTTTAGCAGGCTAGATCTCCATGGTAATATATGCTAAGCAGCTAACCTGGTCGGGACCAGGTTAGGTTGCAGGCTAAGAGCTCAACTCAGTGAAAGCACCGCCTGCTGACCAATCAGAGCTCAGTGTGCGGAGTTTAAAGTGATCAAGTCATATTACAGGAGAAAGGAAATACAGAAAAACTGCCGTCACAGGAAAGACGGCCGGCAAAAATCACCGACTGTGTGAACGTGAACATGAATAGAATATCACCTCCATCTTCAGAGCAATCTGACTATTATAACATTAGCGTTAAGAAAGCTTACTTAAATATCGGCCACAACATAAGTAACCGGATCAGAGTACATTAAGTACAGTCCGCGGCATATCACTTCATAATGTATCATATATCTCCTTATCTGAGTCAGCTGAGCCGTATCTGGCCGTGCAACACTCACAGTGTCACATACTGAATGCAGAAGTATTATTTTAAGCAACACATTAAGTTGACGAAACACTCGAGACAAATGTAATTGAAGTCAGATCGTGTTTTAGACGGGGCAGTGATATCATAAACCTGTTAATGTACGCATTCAAACACGTCTTCTGTTCCCAGCTGTGTTCACCTTGCAGGTGCAGCTATGTGGCTTTGATCCTGGATAAAGTGTTTAAGTCATGGATGTTTAAAGTTTAACTTCTTCATTTTTGACTAGTATTAAAGTTCACTTTTTATTCAGGAAGTATGACGCTGCGCTGTCAGTACGCTTCTCCATGTTTGTGATTGGTCGAATGCTCCAAATGCCACCCCTTTCATGTGAACGCGCACCTAACTAGATAGGACACGGCTGGCTTGAGCGATCCACTTGATAACCAGCGTCGTAGTACAGTTTAGCGAGAGCGCGTATGTTTTGGATTAGGCCAACCGGCTAACTCAAACATATCCAGGTTAGGTTGAACCAGGTTCGTAGTATAGGACCCTGGTCTCTTCAGTGGACCACTGCTGCTTGTTAAGTTTCTCCATCGTTGTGTACAAACTGGATAAAACGCTGGCTTTTTGTTGTTGTTCAGGAGTTGATCCCGCCCCGGCCCTTCCCCCCGCCTCGACATAAGCGTGACGTATGTGGTGCTTTTGCTCTGGCCGGACAATTTTTTGGTGCTTGAAACAAACCGGATTCCGGGGCTAAGAGGCTGCTCCGCTGCGGTGTGAAGACGAAAACCCGGTGCTTTTCAAGCTCCAGCTCCGAACCGGCCCCGAAACACCGTTGGTGTGAATGAGGTAATAGATAACACGGCAGGGTCCGGGACAGTTTGTTTTCATCTGATTTCAAATAAACAAAGTCTTGGCTTTCAGAATATTAAACTTGTTTCGGCAAATGCAGATGATAAATACAGCTTTGAAGCTTGTAACGGCATAAATACAAGCGGAGAACGGAGTAACTTGATGTCACAGCAGGCATAACAACAGCCGGTGTTTCTCTTGAGTGTTTTCCCCGGGAAACAAACACAATACACACAAATGAAAAAATAGACACACACACTAGAGATAGCAAATCCGGATCCTTTTACGGACTCAGGGTCTTCTGAGTCAGTCATTGAAGAGATCCGGACACGAGTCATTTGAGTCAGCATCACCAAGACCGTAGAAATCCTATCGGTGAAACTGAAAACTTGTTGCATTTCACGAACATATTAAACTGACGTTATATTAACTTCTGCTACACAGTGTATTTTGCTTTAATAAAACATGTTGATCACAAAAAAAGGGTTATTTTGCGAATCTCAGTCTGCTGCATGACGACGAGTCTGCTGGATCTCTGGATCTGCTGCTATACGCATAGGCGGCGCGTGAGGCTCAGGTTTGGGAAGGTGTTATGGAAATCTAGGACCCAACACGGCTGGAGAGTACAAGTCAAAGTGATCAAAACAAATAAATGGTGAATCGAGAAAAGCTGTCTTTTGGTTATTTATTTGAAGCTTCAAATACACGATACAATAATTAAATATAGACAGGAGTCGAACAGAGTATAGGATAGTCTGCCCGAGTGTGTGCAGTACAATGAAAAAGCAGAGGTTATATATGAAAAGAGTGGGAATGTTATAACTCTTGTGTTCACACGGTCACATTGTTATTAGACACCTTCTGGCCTTGAGCAAATAGCATAACGGTTCTTGTGTGACTGTGTGTGAGTCTCCCAGTAGGCCAAAGCAGCTGTGGCCTTGCAGCGCCTGGGAATAAACCCAACGGAGAGTAGAATGATAATAATAAAGCACATCTCAGGAAATAAGAAGCATTTGGTTTAAGCATATAAGGATATAATAAAAATGTCCACTACATTCTCCCCTTTTGATCATACTTGATCAATAAAAAAACAAATGACAGGATAGACTGATATAACACATCAATGAATACACTCCATCGCTGGTTTAAGTAAACACATCACAAATATATCATAGAAAACTGGCTGTTTTTGTGGAGGACAGACTCCAATATAATGTAAGCATAAGAGAGGAGATACACACATGATTATATTGTAGTGTCGGAATCAGACTCTTCTGATTCTAGCTGGTCTATCTCACTGTGGCGCAAAGGATTGTCGTGTAATGGAATAGTAGTATACTGAACGAAAGCTGAGGATACCATACTGGAAACGCATTTCTTCAGTAATGGGATAATCAAACAGGTACAACTGATTAATAGGCCAAAAATGATCGCCAGGGGTGTAACTATCCTAGCCAGCCATGCTTCCCACCCGCCTGATGTAAGCCAGGACCACCAGTCCCAGCCACCTGCGTTGGATATGTCATCAGCTTTCATGTCGGCTAACAGGTTGTTAAGATGCAGCACGGTGTCAGTGATGTTCTTGGTGGCGTCGGGAATGTAAGTGCAACAGGAGTCACCGATCACATGACACAGGCCACTCTTTGAGGCGAACAAAAGGTCAAGAGCAAATTGGTGCTGCATGAGCATGTTCCTAGAGGCTATTATGAATGGGGGCAATGCCTGGAAGCCTTGCGTCGTCTCGTAAGTGAGATTCTCTAGCCGGACGTGTAAGGTATCTATTTTATGGGCATTGTTTACTGTACCCCACCATGGGAACAGGCCACCCATGAATTTAGCTCCAGCGGACGTCAGATCTCTTTTTACCTTGTGGTGGTCGGGGTGTTGGAACTCTTGTGGCGCGCTAAACCCAGCATCACTGGGCCACGCCAGTTGGAGGGAAATATGTTTAACATCAGGGAATGCTACGTTATATAAAGGATTCTTTCAGGGGCACCGGATATGTGACAATACGAGATTTTGTAAGCACCGTAACTGCATGTGTTCCGTAGGATACGAGTACAACCAGTAGTAGTGCCTAGGAAAAAATAAGGTGGTGTAAGAGACGTTTTGTGGTACACTCTCTGGATGCATAGGCTGTGTTTCATCCCTCTCAAATGACTGGGGTGCACATGGCTGACGGGTTGGTACTTTGCGTATGTGGTATCAAACGTAGATGCACGTAAAGAGGAGTTAGACCGATTACTGCATGGTGGGGGAAGCTGCCTAGCATAACGCCACTCGGTTACGCTGTCTTCACCCTTGATGGGCCTTGTCAGAGCCATAAACGCGCAGAGGTGTTCAACCTGGGTCAGAGAGCGCGGACGAACTGGCACGGACATTGATGAGTCTTGGGGTAAAAGGGTGCATGCATAACATGACCCATTTTGTCCTGCGGCCTGCAAGAATGATCTCAGAGTGTGCCACCAGACGTTACCGGTGATCCCATTACTGGTCTGACCCACATCAATGTTGCTATGGTCGTTATCGCCTATGTATAGATTAAATGTAGATGTACCTATGGATGTCAACAGTGGCGTCAAAGGTTGCTTACGCTTTTCCGGGGTCTGAGTTTTGGGCGCGATGTCTATGTAAAATGTGCCACACGGGTCGGCGCCGGATACATACATACAGACAACAAAATAACCCTTGTCTGATATCTGGGCAGCCTGTAGTTGCAACAGGATAACGGGGCTCGATGAATTGACCTTGGAGATAGACAATCTCCCTTTGATGTTTGTTTTGTCGTCCCATAAGGTATAACCCCAATCGGTGTGCGCGGTGGTCCATAAAACAAAAGTCCAGCCCCCAGAGCAGTGAGTGGCGGTGTGACTGTCACTCTCGACATAGCAAATGTAGGCGTCTGCCCCCCCCAGTTTCTTAGGGTCGGGGCAATGCATGTAGTTGCACGGGTCTAACTGCACTGCGCTATCTTCCCCATCCCTTAGAGTAATGTTACCAATCCCTGTCTTGACCAGCCCCTCGACCCATGTGGTTCGCCCTGCTTTCCCCAGCCCCTCGACCCATATGGTTCGCCCTCCTTTCCCCATGTACCTCTTAGATACCTCGATTTTGGCTGACATGCTGTGTGCTGACCCTGGATACATAAAATATAGGACTAGTCCTAACACAACTATCATGGCAAGTATGCAGAGGAACCATTCTATGATTGTCCAGGCTCTCCAGTAGTATTCACATTGCTCACGGTTGCGTTGTCGTCTCTCCAGGCGAGCCCTCATCACGAGGGGGAAATGTTCCATGGTGTGTGTGAGTGTATTCTCTCGCTCGATTTCGTGACACGGACCGTCAGACTCCGCACACCGATAACACAAACGAGGAACCAGAGAGCATATGGAACCGCTCAGCTGGCACTCGCTCGTGACACCTTGTGTGTAGTGTGTTTTGGTGTATGTAGTGCAAGTGTGGTGCTGGTGGTGACTAGGACACGTCACTTGTTGTCATCTCTGTTGGTGACTAGGACACGTCACTTGTTGTCATCTCTGTTGGTGACTAGGACACGTCACTTGTTGTCATCTCTGTTGGTGACTAGGACACGTCACTTGTTGTCATCTCTGTTGGTGACTTGGACACGTCACTTGTTGTCATCTGTTGGTGACTTGGACACGTCACTTGTTGTCATCTCTTTCTATTGGTGACTTGGACACGTCACTTGTTGTCATCTGTTGGTGACTTGGACACGTCACTTGTTGTCATCTCTTTCTATTGGTGACTTGGACACGTCACTTGTTGTCATCTGTTGGTGACTTGGACACGTCACTTGTTGTCATCTGTTGGTGACTTGGACACGTCACTTGTTGTAATCTCTTTCTATTGGTGACTTGGACACGTCACTTGTTGTCATCTGTTTCTATTGGTGACTTGGACATGTCACTTGTTGTCGTCTCCTTCTACCGTTTCTCCTTTCCTGTGACTACGACCTTGCAGTGGCTGGCGTGGACCCATGTAGCTCTCTCGGCGACCTTGACCGCTGTCTGGGTGACGAGAAGCACCTGGTAGGGACCTTGCCAACGATTGGATTTCCAGCTCTTTCTCCGGAAATCCTTGATCAGCACGAAGTCGCCGGGTTGAAGGCGGTGAAGCGGACCAGTGGCAGGGGTAGGCAAGGCTGCGGCTACCTGACGTCGGATGTCTGCTAAAGTGGATGATAGGTTAACACAATATGACAACATAGCATCCTCACACAAAGTTGTGGAGGGAAGAGGACATCCTGGAGCCTTGAGTCCAATCTGTGGAGGAGCCCCAAAAAGGATTTCAAATGGGCTGAGTTGACTCCGTGTTCTTTTCCGCATCCTCATGTACATCAGCACAATGGGCAGAGCTTGTGTCCATGACAGACCTGTGTCTGCACAGCATTTTGCTAGTTTGTGTTTGATTGTGCCGTTCTCTCTTTCCACCCCACCCCCACTCTGCGGGTGATAAGCACAATGCTTTCTGATGTCCATGCCCATGTATTCTCCTATCTGCGTAATGGCCTCATTAGCAAAATGTGAACCGTTGTCACTAGAAATTTTGTCTGGTAGTCCCCATCTAGGAATGATTTCCCTCAGTAGTGCCTTTGCCACAGCATTTGCTGTCTGTGCTTTTACTGGGAAAGCTTCAACCCATTTGGACCACATGTCGACCACCACCAGACAGTGCTTCTTACCCTCTGATGGGCTAAGCTCAATGAAATCCAGCATTAGGTGCTCAAATGGCCTGGTGGGAGGTGGATGTGCTCCGGGTCCTGTAACCTTTACTGGTCTACCAGAATTTTGCATAATGCAGATTAGGCATGCTTCACAGAGCTTTTGAGCTGTTACTGTGAACCCCCTTGTGAACCACTCCTGATTAATAGACTCTAACATCCCCCCTTTTGACACATGATCCCACCCATGTGTCAACTTAGCGAAATGAGGGAAAAAATGTCTGGGAAGACATGGATTGGAATTTGGGCCAACCCAGGTGCTGGAGGTTGGGTCAAAAACAGCCCCAGCAGCCTTCCATTGAGCCTTCTCAACTGGTGTAGCTAGCTGCTGCATGGAAGTCAGTGATGACATTTTGTCAGTGAAGGAGGGGACAGGGATTTTAACAAATGAGTGTGCGTGAGGTGCGAGAGGAATCAGGGCAGCTACCTTTGCGGCTGAGTCAGCAGACGCATTTCCTAGGGAAACTGGGTCTGTACTGCTTGCGTGTGCGGCACATTTACAGACTGCAACCTCAGATGGGAGCAGAATGGCGTCTAGTAAGCCTGCAACCAGTGCATGGTTAAGTACTGGTTTGCCATCAGATTTCAGGAATTGTCTACACTTCCAAATAGCCCCAAAATCGTGTACTACCCCGAAAGCATATCGTGAGTCAGTGTAAATAGTCACGGTTTTGCCTTCTGCAAACGTGCAGGCTTCAGTTAGTGCGATGAGCTCTGCTGCCTGTGCTGATAGGTGACATGGAAGCGGTCCAGAACGGAGTACAGCAGAATCTGAAACAACAGAAAAACCCACCCGATTAGTGCCCCCTTGGTCGCGAGAGGCAGACCCATCAACATACAAAATGAGGTCAGCGTTGGTCAGAGGAATGTCTTTTAAGTCCGGTCTAGGTGTGCACACAATGGAAAGTACGGCAACACAGTCGTGTTCCTCACCGTCTTCAGGCAAAGGCATAAGAGACGCTGGATTCAGAGTGTTACATCGCTTGACATAAACATTAGGCATGTCTAACAGGCATGTGTGATACCTGAGGTAACGTGCAGCAGAGAGGTGTGATGTTCTCTGTTCAAGGAGGATGAGTGAAACAGCATGTGGAACTAACAGGGTCAAAGGTGCATATCCCACAATGTCACGTGAGGAGTTGAGCGCTTTCTCAGCAGCAGCCACTGCACGGAGACATTTAGGCAGGCCAGCAGCTACAGGATCTAGCTTGGAGGAGAAATAGGCCACAGGCCTCTGTTTTCCTCCATGATCTTGCAGTAGAACTGAGGTCATACACCCATGTCGTTCATCCACTGCCTGAGTGAAAGGTTTAGTGTGATCAGGTAGACTTAGAGTCGGTGGGGATTGGAGAGCCAGCTTCATATTAATGAAGGCTTCGTCGGCTTCCGGTGTCCATATAAGATGATCTGTAGGTTTCTAACCAGTGACGTATGTGATAGTACGCAGTGGTAACTCGATTGGAGAATAGTTTGGAATGAATGACCTGCAGTATGAACAAAAACCCAAAAATGACATCATCTGTCGCTTAGTGACAGGTTTTGGCAGAGCAGCCAATGATGCAATACGCTTATCTGAAAGCGTTTTCCCCTCTCCTGAAATGACATGACCCAAGAATGTAACTGTTCTTTGTACATATTGGAGTTTAGACAAACTGGCCTTATGGCCTTCGGCTGCGAGGTGCATTAACAAAGCAATAGTATCAGTCTCACACTGGTCTGCTGTAGGTGCGCAAATCATGAGGTCATCTACATACTGGATCAGAGCAGTGCCTTTAGAAACTTGGAGAGAGGCCAAACTTGTACACAATGCCTGGTTGTACACAGTAGGTGATTCACAATAACCTTGACACAGGCATCTAAAAGTGTAAGGTTTACCGTCATATTCAAATGCAAACCAGAATTGGCTGTCTTTGTGTACAGGGACACTGAAAAATGCATTTGAGAGGTCGATGACAGAAAAAAATGCTGCAGAGGCTGGAACTTGGGAAAGAATCAGATACGGATTTGTACGGTGGCCCTGAAGTGCAAGACACCACAGCATTTCAGAAAACACCACAGCATTTCACAAAACATCACAGCATTTCAGAAAACACCACAGCATTTCAGAAAACACCACAGCATTTCACAAAACACTACAGCATTTCACAAAACACCACAGCATTTCACAAAACACTACAGCATTTCACAAAACACTACAGCATTTCACAAAACACCACAGCATTTCAGAAAACACCACAGCATTTCACAAAACACTACAGCATTTCACAAAACACCACAGCATTTCAGAAAACACCACAGCATTTCACAAAACACCACAGCATTTCACAAAACACTACAGCATTTCACAAAACACCACAGCATTTCAGAAAACACCACAGCATTTCACAAAACACTACAGCGTTTCACAAAACACTACAGCATTTCAGAAAACACCACAGCATTTCACAAAACACTACAGCATTTCACAAAACACTACAGCATTTCAGAAAACGCCACAGCATTTCACATTGGACGGAAAGGGTATTCCTTTAGGGAGAACACTTCTTGTTTGTGATTGGACAGAGCCAGCCAGAGAAGCACTGCTGTGATTGGTTGTTTTTGCTGCCAGTCAAGAAATGACGCTTGTGATTAGCCCAACACATCAGCCGTTAGCTCAGCTGTTAGCACACACTCAGAGCTCACAGCTCCTCATATCTGTTCAGAAACTGGACAAAAGTTAAACATGTACAAACCACAGACTGTCTATGTCATGGTGAATACAGTCGCTGCTTTATTTATGTCTGTATGACGTTGTTGTGAGCGTGGACGGAGCAGCTAATGGTTAGTTTAGCCTGATGGATCCGATTCCGATAGGATTTACATGGAGATACGGCCCGCCCCCTCTCCAGCGTCTTGTTTGAATGACAGGAGTAAATACAGAATCAATGCTTTATTAACTCATGGTTTGTAAGGGGCTTATCTCCATGTAAATACTATGGTAGACCACCCAATATTCGCATCGCTCTAATCGCTCGAGTTTCACCGCGGCTGTCAGCTGTGTTTGCTCCTGTCAATGCTGTCATTCAAACAAGAGGCGCTGCAGAGGTGACGGGGCGTATCTCCATGTAAATCCTACAACAAAATGAACATATTTGACCGTGATTTAATTGTAATACACGTTTCAAAGTGATGCCGAAGTAACTACATACTGATAGCAGTTAGTAAAAACCATGAATTAACGCTTTGACAAGTCTGCAGACAAGACGGCAGGCGAAAAGCTTTTAAAATGCGTGTTTTCTGAATCGGATTCATCAGGCTAAACTAACCTGTAGCTGCTCCGTCCACACAACAACATCATACAGACATAAATAAAGCAGCGACTGTATTCGCCATGACATAGACAGTCTGTGGTTTGTACATGTTTAACTTTTGTCCAGTTTCTGAACAGATATGAGGAGCTGTGAGATCTGAGTGTGTGCTAACGGCTGATGTGTTGGGACCATACGTTGTGGGACCATGGTTGGGACATATTTCGCTGTCGGGTGTTGACCAATCACGAAGCGTCATTTCTTGACTGGCAGCAAAAACAACCAATCACACAACCCAGTCTCACGGCATTTCGTGTTCACCAACACGATTTTTAATCTATTGATTCGTGTTCACCATCACGATTTGCCCCTTTTTTTCGTGTTGCACAGCACGATTTTAAAAGCAATGTATTTCTACTGGTAATAGGCTTGTTTGAGACACATTGCGGCTCGCCTCGAAAGTAGACGAGAGTAGCCGATCGCAGCCGGGGGAGGTGTCAAAAAGATCGTCTTAAGTCGGACAGCTCGGACTCGGAGTCGGCTTGACTGGCTGGGTTTGCAATGGCGGAAATTCCATTTTACCCACTGTAGACAAAGGTGATCTCCATTGCTTTATATAGGTTTGTTAATTCAGTCATGATGATGAACCACACCATGGGTTCCATAATTAGAAATGCTCCTCCCTCTTAATGTTTGCAAAACTGATAGGTGGACAGGCTACAAATGATCAGTCCCTTCAGATCCGCACACATGAAGCTTCATGAGCATGAATTGAACAGACCTGCTGCTGTGTTTATTCTTTAGCTGCCACTTTAAGCTTTATGATGTGTACAACATGGATGTAATTTGATTTAATCTTGCAATTTTAAATGATGTATTCAATAAATAAGGTTAAACCAAATCATTACATTACAATATATTTTATTTTAATGATTTGGTTTAACTTAAAAAGAAACTTTATTGTTATTGCACATATTACAGGTACTGAGACAATGAAATGCAGTTTAGCTTCTAACCAGGTGCAACACGCAGTGAAGTGGAAAGTAATGTACACAATCTACAGAATAACATAGAATGAATTGAATGATGAATAAACAGTGGGGTATGAATACACTAGATATCAGCCTGTGAGCAGTATGAACAGTGTGTCTGAATATGCTAAGATATATAAAGTATGAAAACGGGAAAAGCAGTATAGTATAAAATATATAGATATTAATTTCATGATGATAAACATTGTGGAACAATGATGAAAAATGGGAATGGATGTGGCGACGTAAAACTGACACAAAACAACAACAAACTTTTGCCAGCCAATTGGAGAGCTTCATCAGCAGCACGTGGTAAAAACCACCAATGAGCGCTCAGCTCGAGATACCAGCGAGCCGTTTCCCATCAAGCATTTCGCTTCCGCAGCTCGTGGAGAGCAACTGCGCCAACTCGCCTCGCCTCGCTCTCAAGGCTGCGGGCGTCTTTGTCCCGCGAGATTTCAAAGTCTCATGTGGGCGAGCCTCCAGAGCAAGTCGGACAAAAATGACTAACCATCATGCAACGCACTAGCAAGACGTTGATCGCAACTGCGCAGGTCTTGCTTGTCTCAAACAAGCCTAATGTGTTTCGTGCCTGCAGGCTGCAGCACGTCTTTTTCTCCGGTCGGGTCGTGGAAGACCGGAAGCTGTGTGGTTCATAAAAACATGTTCTTACTCAATATCAAGCCACAATTATTGCTTTTATTTTAAATCGTATAATTTCGGACTTTTGTTGTCGTCTGTGAGGAAAATAAATGGGCCTCAGAATCTCAGGATACTGAAATCTGTATTTTTTAAATCTTTTTTTCCTTCTAATTTGTTATTCTTTTCAAAATAACACACTGTTATTTACTCACCAATAACACACAATTATCCTTGCTTTTATTTATTGGTTTAATTCCATAATCTCGGGCTTTTTTGGCGTCCGTCAGGAACTGAATTTCAAAATAAATATAACCGGAAACAGACGTAGGCATTTCGAGCGATTACCCAAGATCCTCAGCTATGGTTTTAAGATCGCTGATTGGATGTGTTAGCCGCAATGCATGCTGGGATTTGGTGTTTATATTATATGAAATCCGGAAAACATTTTAAAAGTATAAAATAATACTTAATTCCGAGTGCTCTTGCTTTTCTCTTTGAAAGTCATCACATAACGGCATTGTAATACACGGTTCGGCTGCATTACATATTACAGATCTGCCGTAGTTCTTTATTTAGAGAGCCCTGATGAGAAGACCTTTGGAAGAACTGGAAGAAATGGCGCCGAAACTGAATACTTGACGTGGATCATAAATATATCAACAATTAAACAACATCTTCAATTTCTCTTCACACAATACGTCTCCTTGCAGTATCAACACTAATTCGGCTGACTTTTACATTTGATCTAATTCATAGATAGGTTATATTTACACCATAACGGTGCACAGCTGATAGAAAAGGACTGTAGTTTTTAAAGATATTACTGATTTTCTTTGAATGTAAGAATGTAAATACTGAGTCTGAAATAGTATAGCAATATGCTGTAAAATGATCTGAAAGCATGCATAAAACTATACATCTTCAGATGTTGTACATACACACTAATAATACAAAGTTATTATGGCTGTGTGCACCTTGTGTGCACCTCCTAGTGGTTAAAGCACGTTATTGAATTATTGTTTTTATGTGTTATATTTGATTAAAAAAATATTAAGAGTACATACTTTCATAGGGGGAAAGTATAAATATAGAAATATAGAATATAAAAAATCAAGAAGATACTATAAGTGATCTCTACAATACAACAGTTTAGTGCAGGATGTACACAGATATTAATAGGAGGAGGTGCAAAACAGAAAAACGGATTAACCTTTATTTAAACATTAAATATTAAATATTATGCCTGACAAAGTAATTAACGTCTAATATATTGCTTTCCTGCAATGTTAACTATGTTGAAGCACTTATTTTAACTGATATTATACACATTAATTATACTCTTATGTATGTAGATAGAATAAGAAATGTGCAGAATATGACAGTTTAATGGTGGAGGTACACACATATTGATAGATGTCTTGTAATGCACTGTTGAGGAACCTGTGACCCAAGTGTTTCATTCATTGCATAACTACACCGTAGTTGTGTATGATATGTCAATAAACCTTTGAAAATCTTGAAAGGGATGTGCAAAATAGCCATAATATACAGTCTTTAATTAACTATTAGTAGAGAATAACGAGTAATGAATATACTTTATTACTTGTTTCCATTCATGTCAATTGCAGATACATGTTTAGTCTTCTCAAGCACCAACTATCAAATATCTCTCCTGATTGTTGGCACTTGACAATCACCTTACCTGAATTTTACTCAGGTGTAACTAAAGTCTGATTTAAGGGTTGTTTATATTTCACATAATTAATCAGAATCTGCAAAGTAACTCAAATAAATGCAGTGGAGTAAAAATACCAGGTTAACCTCTGAATTGTAGTGGAGTAGAATTAAAAAGTAGCAATGAGCTGTCATGTGGGTATACGGCATTAATATAATGCTGCGCATTATGGACACAAGTGATTTTCACCCATTTATTAATTATATGATTTACATTTGATAACACCAATGTGTTTAATACTGGCAACTTCTAATTGTGGGAAAAACGAAAACGTTCAGTAGAGACGTCCCATAGAACATTTTGCGAAACACAATAGCCAGCATGTGTAGTTCTGGGGGGTGTTCGATTCCAGTTTTGGATAGTCTGGCGTGGTTTCGTTCCATTTCACACAGCTGTTTGACGCTCTGCGTAACCTTACGGGGACTGTAGTCCTAAACGATAGCTGGGGATTATGGGTAGTGTCTTCGGCCATCCTAAACTCAGAAATGTTGACAATCGCAATGATGCTCGAAATGTCCCTTATAGGCCTACGTCTGTTTCCGGTTATTTTTATTTTGAAATTCAGTTCCTGACGGACGCCAAAAAAGCCCGAGATTATGGAATTAAACCAATAAATAAAACCAAGGATAATTGTGTGTTATTGGTGAGTAAATAACAGTGTGTTATTTTGAAAAGAATAACAAATTAGAAGGAAAAAATATTTAAAAATACAGATTTCAGTATCCTGAGGCTTTGAGCCCCATTTATTTTCCTCACAGACGGCAACAAAAGTCCAAAATTATACGATTTAAAATAAAAGCAATAATTGTGGCTTGATATTGCCAGCAACTTTGGAGCTGTCCTGAGGTCAAAGCGTGTGACTGCTTCCCTTAGTGCCAGGGCGCTAGGGCAACAACAGGCCCTTGATGGTGTTTTGTCTGTACAGTGGGGGACTATGAATGAATGTGAGGGAGTCAGGGCATTCACCACTGCAACCCAGATGCAGGTCCATGAGTCAGGTTTGTGGCTCTCCCAATCTGGATTGTTGGGGGCATCTCCAGATGGTCTGGTAGGGTCTTCCGCTGTGCTGGCGGTAAAGTGTCCCCACGGAGCCAGGGAAATGACAATTAGTGAAGCATTGCAAATCAAGGGCTTCTGTGTCAGTAAGGAAGAAGAAACATTCAGCCTGCGTGAGGAGCATCCTTACTGGCACCAAGTGCAAGGTCAGCTTCACCTCACTGCAAGAGAGACTTGCTACTTTGTGGTCTGGACTACGAAAGACAGTGTCGTCATCATTCCGATAGCCCGAGATGACAATTGGCAGCCTAACCTGTTGGCTCTTGAGGACTTTTTCAAGGCCCACATGCTTCCAAAGCTGGCACTGCCGGAATAATCACCTTTGTCACTGTTGTGGTTATTTTCTAAAAAAGACAGAAAAACAAAAAGGCATATTCATTTACTTGTTCTGAGTTCAGAGAGCACTGCTGTTAAAATTAAATAATTTTTTTAGCGAAAACTCATCTTCAGGATGTTATGGTTCCCCTTTCAAGATCTTTCTTGTAGCTGCTGCGATCCTTGTTTGAGTCGTTCATATGTTCGATGAAAAATATCATAAATCTATCATTTTCAAATATAGTACTTTTAAGAAATTGTGAATCGTTTTTAAATTTACATTTACTCACCTTTGCAATGTTGTGGTTGTTAGAGTGTTAGGTTTCTGACTACAGAGAATAACATATTTACAAAATAATATTTCTAAAACGACCAACAAATAATGACTTTGACTATACTAAAAGTATATACATTACATCCCTTATTGATGTTTAAGGAAGAACTATTTTCCTTGCTGCTGAGTTTCCCTTTAAAACCCAGTACTTTTTACGGAGCTCTGAAAGCATGTAGTTTCTCCCACTGTGTCCAGAGCGTTCGTGGATGTGTCGTAGTAGGAGATCTGAAGTGTGAGCATCTTTGGGCAGAATATAAGGGTGCTTGGTCTCATCAGGCATTGCAGATCTGTGTAGGCGGCCGCCTACTCTCATGATGCCTTCATCCAGTATAGGATCGAGCCTACAGATCTTACTGCTCTTCTGCACTGTAAATGGAGCGGTTTCCAGCGCTGCCATTTCCACTGGGAAGGATTGCTTTTGAACATAGGTGATGACTGACCTCTCTGCCTGTGAGAGGTCTTCCACTGTGAGGAGCTGTCCACCAAGTGTGGACCTGAAAGCGCTTAGCTCAGTGCTCACCTTTTGGCTGCTCGAGCGGGTGGTGATGGGACCTGAGGAAAGCTCTTTACGCTTTTTGACGGTCAACATCAGAGCATTCTTCACCTTGAGATACCATGCCACTGCTTTAAGTAGCCTCTTCCAATCAGAGAAGTATGAAATAAGGCGGTCTGTGGGAGTTTCAATGCGTGCCACTGTTATGAATACAGCAGCGTTTTTCCTGACCTCTGGGTCATTTTGCAACAATGGCTCGGAGGTCAATGATTTTTCCACAGGCCAACTTTCCTTTGGCTCCCATAGCAACTCTGGGGCATGTATCCACCTTTTTTGCTGCATGAATTTGACTGCACTCATTCCTCTCAAGGCGTCATCAGCAGGATTTACCTTGCTGCTTACATATCTCCATTGAGACCGTTCGCTATTGTCACGAATCAGTGACACTCTGTTGGCAACATATGTCTTAAACCTAGTATAGTTATTACCAATGTACTTGAGTACTGTTTGGCTATCCGTCCAGAAGACTGAGGGGTTTAAGTCCATGTGTAGTTCTTTCTTCAGCATTTTGTCCACCTTCACCAACAGTGTTGCAGCTGCCAACTCCAGCCGCGGTACTGTGATGTGCTTTAAAGGAAGGACTCTGGATTTCCCTAGGACAAAGGCAACATGAACAACATCCTGAATGTTAACCTGCCTAATGTAGCTTACTGAGACATAGCCATTCTCACTGGCGTCTGAGAAGTGATGCAGCTGTGCAAACTTTTTGTTCCATAGCTCTTTGGCTTCAGACAGCGAGGCACTTGGAAGTGTTTTATCCTCTCCAGACTTGCTATCCATTCGATCCATTTATCTGATATACTCTGGGGCACAGGTTCGTCCCACCCAAAACCTCTCTGGCAGAGGTCTTGTAGCAACTGCTTGGCTGGGAGAATCAGAGGAGCCAGAAAGCCGAGTGGATCAAAGATTGAACTTACAACTGGAAGTATTCCTCTTCGTGTATGTGGCTTCTGGTTGAGATGGATGTTAAACTGAAAATTGTCAGAGTCCACACCCCACTGCAAACCCAATGTTCTTTCAATGGGGAGACTGTCTTTGTCGAGATCCAAAGTCCTAACATCCTTTGCCCTTTGCTCTGTGGGGATGGAGGCCAGAACTGCTCTGCTGTTGCTAACCCACTGGGTCAGCTGAAACCCGCCTCTCCTGCATAATGCAGTGAGGTCCTTTACTAGCTGGATGGCTTCAGTTTCTTTTGCGACTGACTTTACACAGTCGTCAACATAAAAGTTGCTTCGGACAGTTTCAGCTACTTGAGGTGGGAACCCATGTTCATTGTCTTCAGCCGTTTTCTGTAGAGCAAAAATTGCACAGCTTGTGGAGGACACAGCACCACAAATGTGCACCAGCATGCAGTATTCTTTTGGGGGCTTACTGGTATCACCTTATGGCCACCACAGAAACCGCAAGTAGTCCACATGAGATTTATCCATTCTGACCTGATGGAACATTGATTTTATGTCGGCCATAAATCCAATTGGCTCTTTGCGAAATCTCACAATGACTCCCACAAGAGAATTATTCAGATCAGGTCCCTGCAGTAGCTCTGTGTTCAGGGACATGCCTTGGTAAGAGGCTGCACAGTCAAAAACCACTCTAAGCTTTTTCTTTTTGAGGTTGTACACCCCATGGTGTGGTATGTACCATTTGTGTCCGGGTGACTGTGTCAGATCTTCCTGTGGGACCTCCTCTGCATAGTTGTTCTCCAAGATGTCGTTGAGGAATGCAACGTATTCCTGCTTGTAGTGCCGGTCCCTCTTCATCTTCCTTTTTAAGCCCTGCAGGCGCTGTTCTGCAATTTGGCGGTTGTTAGGCTTGCTGACATTGGCTTTCCTGAAAGGCAACTTTAGACTGTAGTGTCCGTTTTGCAGGGTAGCCTCACTGGCTACTTTCAAAAACATTTTGTCCTCAACTGACATCTCTGGCTTTTCCTCAGATGACACTTCGTTGAAGTCCTGGTTGTACTGTGACATTAGAAGTTCTTCCAAACTTGTGGCAGATATCCTATTCACAGTCACTCTCGCCGTACTGCCCTCATCGCCATTTCTGAGTGGCCCATTTACAACCCACCCCAATAGAGTTTTTACTGCGTAGGGGCCCTCACCTTGGCTATTAATAACCTCCCATGGCTCTAACAGCTTTGGAGCATTCGTGCCAACTAATAATTCCACTTTAGCACTGATACTGGGAAGTTTGACTTTATTCAGGTACGCCACTGCGTTAAGTCATTCTGGTTGGGAATGCTACTGGAGGTGACTGGCATTTCTCTCTGGGTGAAAACGTCAGGAAGAGGTAAGAAGTTGTCGCTGTCCAGTGCTGAAACTTCAATTCCAGGTATGACATGAGATGGCACCAGTTTTTTCTGATTCATTGTGCTTAACAGAATATGTGTTTTTCTGCCTTTCAGATTGAGTTTAGACATCAGCGCTTCGGAGCAGAAGGTAGCGGTGGAACCAGGGTCCAGGAGGGCATAGACTTGAAAGACTTGACTGCCTTTTGCTGCCTTAACTTGCACTGGGACAATGGACAGCACATTCTGTTGTTCTCCGGCCCCTATGTGGCCACATAACTCTGCTGTGGTTCTGCCTGCTACACCAGAGGGCCTTTCAGTCTGTTTAGTCGGACCATCTTTAACATAGATGTGCAGGGCACTTGGGTGGGCTTGCTTGCAAACTCTACAGATGAGGCGTTGTTTACAGTCTCTACTAATGTGGCCTATAGAGAGACAAAGCATATGCCCTTGATCTTTACAAAGTTCAGCTTGTTCCTATGCGTTTCTTCAAAGAACCGTTTGCACAGTTCCAATGTGTGCTTGCACCTACAGAAGGGACAGGAGGGTTCAGGCTCTGTTTCTTTTGGGGAAATGACACCTGTGGCAAAACTGCTGTCATACACCTTTGAGATCTGCGACTTAACAGGAAATCTAGTCTTTACAGCCACCTTTCCTTTGGCAGCTGACTTGTCTTGAAGGTCACCAAAAACTGGGTCTGCTGCTATGCGAGCTTGCCTTTCAATGAAATAGACAAGGTCTAAAATCCTGACCCTACGACTGCGCTCCTCTTGCAGTGCGTAAGCTTTGCTGCGCCATCTCTCCCTGAGCTTGTATGGAAGCTTAAGCACAATGCTTCTCATGTTGGACACTGTGTCTAGTTCCTCCAAGTACTCCATTTCCTCCATAGTGTTGCAGCAACTCCTTAGAAACATGGCGTAATCCTGCAGCGACCTTGAATCTTCAGATTTAACTAGGGGCCAGGATAGAGCTTTTTCCAGGTAAGCACAAGAGAGTTTGTATTCGTTCCCAAAGTTTTCCTTCAGTAAACGTTTTGCTTTCTGATAGCCTCTGTCTGGAGACATGTATTCATAGCTTTTGACTAGCCGCTGAGCTTGGCCTCTGGTGAACTGTATAAGGAACTGCAACCTGTCTCTGTTGTTGTCTGTTTTGTTTTCAATACAATGTTCAAAGGAGTGATTAAAGGACTTGTACACCAGAATTTGTCCATCAAAGGGTGGAATATTTCCTTGCGGCAGCTTCGAGAGAAGTTGTTGTTTCACAAGTATCCTCGTCAAGCTTTGATTCTCCAGTATTTGAAACATGTGGTCATTCTTTGCTGTGCTGGGCGTAGGGGGGTTTGCCCTTGTGGCAGAGTTGGCTGTGTGCTTTGGGGTATGACAGGTGGAATATTGTGCACTGAGGTTGGTTGTGGCTGATGCTGATCATTAATGCTGTCTTCATGATGAATATCAGGCAAACTGTGTGCGTTATCTTCACGGACATTCAAAAAGGGAAAGTGAAGCGTGGCGCCTGCCTTGCTCCTAACAACTGGAGCACCTCTGTCATAAGGATGAGCTGAAATATCTGGCTTTGTATCCATCAGTGTGGTAGCTGCTGCTTCAGCCTGTACAGGGCCAAGCCTAGCTAATTCATTGTCTTTAAGATAATTAATTTTGGCTGCGTTGGCTGCTATTTCTGTGTGTAATTCTAGTGTTTCTCTTCTTTTTTGTAATATTTGTTCCTATTCTTCAATGGCATGTTTTTCTTGTAACATAGAAGCTTTGGCCAATAAGGCTGCTCTCTCTGCCTCAGCATTGATGCGTAGTGAGGAGGAGGAAGAGTGGCTGGATGTTATGGACCTCGTTGAGTGTGTATCCACCTTGCTCAGACCGCCGTCTTCATTTGCATATGCACCTTCTTCAGTTGGCAGACCTTCCATTTGAGTCAAGTTGAGTGAATCAACATTTTCTATGTCAGTTATCCATTTCGTAACTTTGGCAAGGAATGAGTTTATGTGCGTACATCTCGGCTGATACCAGAGATGGGGACTCGAGTCTGCGACTCGGATTCGAGTCGCACTTAAGTCGCACACACAGAGACTTGAGACTTGATTTGGACTCGTGACCAAAAGACTTCAGACTCGACTTGGACTCATGTGTTGGGACTCGTGAACAATCATTGTGTTTTCTATTTTTGGCGTATTAAAGGTGGGGTAGGTACATTTGAGAGAAACCGGCTCGAGATCGCTAGAATTTGAAAATACACAACCGGAGATAATCTGCTAGAGGCTGCTACTTCCTTATAGAGCCCGCCTCCTCCAACACACACGAACGCGCACATGACCAATGAGGGCACGAGATAAATTTGTGCCCAGATGGAAGGCTGACAGGCAGGTAGGCCATCCAGTTACTTTAGCCGGGCTCATTACGCAGACGTGCGCGCCTCTGTTACTACCTCGTAGTAACACCATGGCGACCGGCGGCACACCTGCGGCTGTACCGCTTGTAATTAGGTTCAACTACAAAAACTTCGAACAAAACGCTGGCGGCACCAACAAAAGGAGCGCACACTGCAAAGTCTGCAATATCAAAATCAAGGATGCTGGCGCAACAACGTCGGATTTCATCAGGCACTTGAAAAGTCACCCGGAGAGGTCAGTCACATTAACGCATATGGACGGTTAGCAAACATGTTTAGCTCAGCATCAGCTATGTAATGTTAACTTAGCTCGCTACTGGCTTTGTAACATTTGAAAAGATGAGTGAATGTTTGCTTGTCACACTTGTTTGAGTTGAGTGGCGTTGACATCCAACTCTTGACATCGGTCGGTAACGTTAATCATTACCCGCTGCCACCATCTACTGACTAACGTTAAACGTAGACAAATACATAGTTACATACATAAATACATCTGTGGGTTTATAGGCAGGTTACAGGTTTATTGTTGACCACGTAACGTTAATGTTACAGGTTTATCAGGTTACCATGACACTGGCTTTGAGTGAGAGGATAGAGGAATATGTTTATTAATAGTAGACTTAAAATATGTCATTAGAGACCCAGTGTATAATAACACAGTAAATGCTTTGCATGTCTTAGATATAGCTGTGCAGTATTCTTAACAGACTGGATAGCAGCAGACAATAGAAGGCTTATTACAACCAGAAGAGACATGAGACTTTTATTTTTTTAGAGACTTGAGACTTGACTTGGACTCGTGGCCAAAGACTTGAGACTTGATCAAGTCTCACCCCACAAAGACTTGAGACTTGACTTGGACTCGTGACCAAAGACTTGAGACTTGACTTGGACTTGCAAAAAAAGACTTGTGAACATCTCTGGCTGATACCATTTCTCATCGTCCTCTTTTCTTGCGCTCTCATCCAACATTTGCGCATATGAGACATGCAAGGCTTTAAAATCAACCGAAAGTTCGTTAAACTTGAACATGTTCCCTTTGACTTCATCCAGATATTCCTTATCGGTCATTAGGTTGTTCACAATGTTCATTCTCCGTGTTAAATGCGAAGCTTTTCCTGATCTTGATGAGCGCAGCTGCGCCGCCAACACATCCTCACTCCCAGGTCGGCCTATGTTGACGTTATGTCAAGTCCCCTGCCGGCTTTTTCCAACGCAAGGGGGGGGGCCTTAGCGTCCATTTTCAACGCAAGGGGGGGGGCCTTAGCGTCCATTTTCAGCTTTCCGGGATGTCCATGTGCTTCTATGGACGCTCATGGAAGCACGGCATTCATTTGTGTCGACTGCCCTTAAAGGCAATGTGAGCGTCCATTCTCATTGGATAGCGGAGAATTGTACACCCGGAAGTAAATATTCCCCTTACTGACGATTGATTTTACAGTGATATCTGCACTACTCATCGACTAAAAAACACCAGATTATCCTTGTTAATTACACAACATTGATTGGTTTAAATTGTGTGCAATGCTTTTGTATTTTTCCCCTTCGATTCGGAGAAACAAATCTTTTTTCGGAGTAAATGATGGCAGAAGACACTACACTACCCAGAATCCCCAGCTATCATTTCTCCCTGCAGAAAAAGAAAACATGGCCGAACTTCGTTTTATTCTGGGTGTAAAATGCCTATTTTAAAGTTAGTTTGGCCACTAAAATGCGTTTTGATGTCATTTGATGCGAGAAATATGAGTTGTTATTTCAGATTATGTGTGCAGTGGATGTCCATGATCTTTAGTTTGCTAGTTATTACGAAGATTACTTCAGGAAATTGCGTCCAACGTTTTCATTGTTACCAAGGTGGTTGCTAGGGACGCTGCTATCGATATTATTTCTGTTATGTTGTGTAACTGTTTAATGGTGTTATCTTTATTGCTACCCCCTTCCCCGTCAATGTATAGTGTTGGTCCACAGCGCAAACATATTAGTTAACAAAATCCGCATCTAAAGATACGTTATTTCCCCCTGTGCAATTCCAGTCTCACATCTCACAGCACATCGTCATTAACAAATACCGGAAACAGACCGAAAACGTTTAAAGAAAATAAAATAATACCTTATTCCGAGTGTGCTTGCTTTTCTCTTTGAAAGTCATCACATAACGGCATTGTAATACACGGTTCGGCTGCATTAAATATTACATATCTGCCGTAGTTCTGTATTTATAGAGCCCTGATGAGAAGACAAACATGAGGAACTGAAAACGTGACGTGGATCATAAATATATCAGCCATTAAACAACATCTTACATTTCTTTTCACACAATACGTCTCTTTGCCGTATCAACACTAATTCGGCTCACTTTTATATTGGTGGACCCGTTCAAATCCAGTTTTGAACAGTCTGCCGTGGTTCCATCCCATTTCAAGTGCTGTTCGAGGCTCGGTAACCCTCGGAGCACACTCTCCAATCACAGAGCTTGAGGACTATCACGGGTTTGTCAAACAGAGCACATGGTGTAGTCCAAACGATAGCTGGGGATTCTGGGTAGTGTAGTGTCTTCATTGCCTTTAAGGGCAGTTGACACAATCAAATGCCATGCTTCCATGAGCGTCCATAGAAGCACATGGACATCCCGGAAAGCTGAAAATGGACGCTAAGGGCCCCCCCCTTGCGTTGAAAATGGACGCTAAGGCCCCCCCCCTTGCGTTGAAAATGGACGCTAAGGCCCCCCCCCTTGCGTTGGAAAAAGCCGGCAGGGGACTTGACATAACGTCAACATAGGCCGACCTGGGAGTGAGGATGTGTTGGCGCCGCAGCCTCATCCATGTCTTTAACAGGTGGCGATTCCGCCTCATCAGAACTCGCCATTTTAATCCAATATAAACTTCCAAAAAGTCTTCAAAATGTTTAGAAACAGTTCTTGTGGCTCCGTTATCCTTGTATTTTCAACACTTAACTCAGGTTACTTCATACGTTCATTTATAAGAGGCTGTATTTCACCGCTGCTCTCTTTTTCTTCGTCACAGAAAAGTTGACAAATAAAAGATTGACAAATAAAAGATTCACTGCCCATAAACACAAATATCAGCGGTGAAATCTGTTTCTAAACACTTCAGGTATTTCTTTCAAATGAATAATCCTTCAGTGATGTTTGATCTGAAAGCGCATACCTCCTCCGAAGTGTTTCTTTGTTTGGTCCGCCACGCGTCGGGCCGGCGTTTCCTTTGTCTTAGATTCCTACGATCCCTTTGATCCTCCAATAGTCCTCGTGTTAACAATCACAGCTCGTCATTGACTAACTGTAGTGGCCAAAATCCCAAAAAGTTTGTCTTGTAACCTTCACCTCAAAAGTTATTGTTCTTGGCCACATGTAGAGCTTGGGCCTCGGAAGCAGTGTCAGACTCGCAGTACACAATCCACTGGACGTTTCAGTTGCTTTTCAACGTTTATTTCCAGCAAAACATAAACAAAATACGAAAACAATATTTAACATAAACTTAAACAGCAGATCCTAATAATCTGTATTTGACTAAGTATAAGGTTGCGTCTGCGTGTCAATGACGGTATTGCTGCTGCCTGCTGCTCTCCCGTCACACACCGCACCTCCAACTTAAAGCCTTAGCCCCGCCCCCTTCACCTGAGCAAAGCACACCTCTCACTGAAACAGAAGAATGCATTAATAAAGGTTCCAAATAAATCAAAACAAAATAAACTTAAATGCGGCTCCTACAAATACATTTTATTTGTATAGCGCTTTTCTACAACTCAAAGACGCTTTATAGTATGAGGGAGGGTAGACAAACAAGGACAGGCAAACAAATAAATATAGTAAAATAAACAGAAAAGTCAGTCAAGAGGAAGTTGATTGAGAGGGGAGCTTACAGAGTTGAAAAGATGTGTATGAAACATATGTGTTTAGATGTGAAAAGACACTATCTTTCTGCCACCTCTTTTATGAGAGGACGTTGGAAGTTCACTAGTGCGCAACATTCCTGCACCAGTTTAGCTGCGAAGGGCCTCAGGTGAGATGGAATGAACTTTAGGATCCTAAATTCTTTCAAACGAGCATTTGCTCTCTCGACGTGAATCCTATTTTGTGCGATAAGCTTTGTAGCCTGTGCTTCGCTGTGTGTCAGTTGGCCATGACAGAGGAATGGGGGAATGTTGACAGTGATTCCTTCAGGAAGAATGTTTGAAATGCTGAAGAACACCAGAATCCCGTACTATTTCTTTGTCACTTGTTGATCTTGGGTATAGTTTGCTGCAGTATGTGATCACAGCATTTGGTGCTACCCCGAGCAGTAGTTTGAAGGAGTGCATGCCACGGTTAGTAGAGTAGGTCTCTTTCTGGATATCCATTTGCTTGGGGATAGCAATTTTGATGTCCGTACAATCCACTATCATTCTGCAGTTTTGGATGTGCCGAAATGAAGAAGGCAAGCTAGGAACAGTACTCATTATGTCCTTAAAAAGTAATTTGTGGAGAACCTCTATAAATGTTACAATCACATGTATGACAGTGCTTTCACCGCAGTGAAAGAGTGCAGCCAGATGAAGGTGTGTGTAATACGCAGTTTCATGAGGGTCATGACAACTTGGTCTTCAAGACTCAGTGCTTTGGGGAACCAACCTTCTGGGTATGTAATGGAACCCTAAAAACGAGCAACATATTCACACACAGCACTGAATGTGTCTATCTGGCAATCATGTCTCCATCCGAATAACCTTTTCACTCAGCTGAGAGGCAGAATACTTGTCACGGCAGTAACTCTGCTTTGCCTTGGACTCCTCTAGCTGGATCTCTAGCTTCATTATGTGTCTTTGCTGATATTGAAGTTTTTCTTCTACTGTGGTCGCTTGCTCCTCTGCATTCTCAGATAGTGGTTGAGGATCTTCATTAGCAGCCGCCAGTGTTGATGGACCTGCTTCCTCCTCAGTCATTAGACACGCAGCTTCTTCCTCCATTCCATCAATTACCCCTCTCAGACAGTAGGAATGCTCTTCTACATTCTGTGCTTCAAATGAAACAGGCCTTTTTCTCTTTTGTAAAAGAAAATGACAGCTGCAGATGCAGGAACAGGCATTGGGCTTCCTGTCAGCTCGTCTGTTGGGAAGATATAAAATATTAGTTTCATGGAAGTCACACCGTCACAAATAAGAGCATTAAGACATACAGTACACAGGCTAAAACAAAACATCTAAAGATATAACCTTGCACTTTGATAAGTCTCGTGAACATTTTCACTATTTTGACATTTTTATAGATCAAAATTGAACTAAAGAAATAAATGGTAGATTAATCCATATTGAAAATAGGTGTCAGCTGCTACACTAATTATAATAGTTATATTTCTTAATTAAGATAATATATTACTGTATTGATCCCAATTTGGGAAATGTTTGTGTTGCAGCAGCATAACAAGAAAAATTAAATATAAGTTATTATATATACAAAAGTATGTGAGGGATGGAATATTAATTATTAAATTGAATATAAATGTAAAATGTACATGTGATTTTACGTCCAAGAGAAGCTATGGAGCAGAGAGTTCTCTGCCGCCAGAGGTGATTTGTTATTAGTTCAATATGTCAAACTGATTTCCCTGAATACAATCTTTAGTTACATGGTGAAACGTTATGCTGCTTGTACTAATTAGACTTATCATATAAGCCACACAGGTTTTAACAGGATTTATTCATTATCTTTACTTATGTTGCGGTCTTTTCAGCAGCGCCATCTCAAAAACGGGGAGACAGTCACTACCCATCATTTAAATTTCACCGTGACATGGACAAAAATGTAACGTGAGCTTACCTCATAGCACGAATCCAGACTCTCCTTTGGAAAACATTGGCTGGGAAACGATAGAACGAGCACGTTTCATGCGAAGACCTGTGGCTGCAAAGCAAAAAACCATTGCGTAGCTAACTAGTAGCGCTAGCTTTAGCTAACGTTAGCCAACGAAACGAACTGCCGAGTAAAATTGGAAAACACTGAAAATTAATTATTCTATAATTTGTAAAACTAGTGTTAAAAATGACAATTTCAAAAATACAGATTCTAATGGTCAGATATAGATATACAGATACTAAAGATAGGCAGGTACTTGCTTTCAAGCAGAACACAGGGGGAAACAAACTTAGCGGGAGTGTTTACGTGTTCGGCGTGTTACAACCTTCCAAAGGCTGGAACAAACAGGGAGGCCACACAGAGTTTAATGCCAAATATATATTTATTTAACAGATTGTTGAAGAACACCTCTGATGTATAATGTGGTAAGAATCAGACTGTCAGTAGTGTGAGCAGTGTGTGAGTGTGTGGAAGGGTGTTGTAGCATGTTGGAGGGTGCATCAAACCTAACACAGGCTGTAGGCTGAGGTTGCTGCAGCATGCCAGGATCTGAATCAGAGAGCTTGATCCTTGCAGCTGGGAAAACTTTATGCCTTCTGGTGGCTCCGCCTCTAGATGGGCGGGCACAAACAGGACGACACTCCCAGTACCTGCCAGAAGACAGCAAGGCAGGGAGCACAGCCAGGCAGAAGGGGGGAGGGGTCGTCACACCCCCTCCCTTCAAATGGAGGACCCACTAGGATTCTCCAACCTGAGGCACAAAAACACAACCACCAAACACAATAGACACAACAAAAGTTAACCTTCAAATGTTCGTACAACCTGCAAGCACATCTGTAGCCTCTTGCTCAACCCCTCAGCAACTTTGGTACCTAAGAAGCATTTTAAGAGAGGGCAAAACAGAAAAAACAGACACCCCTGCAGGGAGAAAAACACTAGTTAACCTAGGAGGTTATAGCCCTGGACATGGCATCAGCCACTGTATTATCCACACCTTTGACATGCCTAATGTCCAGATGAAAAGGCTGGAGGAAGAGACACCAACGCATAAGGCGTTGATTTGGATTCTGGAGCGAGTGCAGAAAGGTTAGGGGGTTATGATCTGTATAGACCACCAAGGGCCCAACTCCACTCCCAACATACACCTCAAAATGCTTTAACGCCCAGATGAGTGCCAGTGCCTCCTTTTCAATGATAGAATAGTTTAATTGATGAGAGTTACATTTCTTAGAGAAGAAACTTACCGGGCATTCGGAGCCGCTCTCATCAACCTGCGCGAGTACAGCCCCAGCTCCAACCTTACTAGCATCCACATGAAGAATGAAGGGCTGGTCCATCTGGGGTGCTGCTAGGACAGGAGCCGAGCACAACACAGTTTTCGCAGCCTCAAAAGCCTGTTGACATCGAGGAGACCATTCAAACTTGACCTTAGGACTGAGAAGAGAGGTGAGGGGCGCAACCACCGTAGATAAATTCTGACAGAACCCACGATAGTACCCCACCATGCCCAGAAAACGAGAGATTTCTTTTCTGGTTGTGGGAACAGGGAACCGGTCAATTGCCAGCACCTTTGCCCTCACTGGCTTAACCTGTCCTTGGCCAACTACTTTACCCAGGTAGGTGACCGTTGCCTTAGCAAACTCACACTTTGCCAAGTTAACGGTCAGACAAGCCCAGGCAAGACGTTCAAACAGCGCATTAATGTGTTGGAGATGTTCCTTCCAAGTGTCACTGTATACCACAACATCATCCAGATACACAGCACAGCCAGCAAGACCTGACACCACCTGGTTCATCAGGCGTTGAAACGTGGCTGGGGCCTTTCGTAACCCAAATGGTATTACGGTGTATGAGTACAACCCACTGGACGTGATAAATGAGGCGATCTCCCTAGCTCTTGCCGTTAACGGGACCTGCCAGTAACCCTTTAGCAGGTCAAATTTACTGACAAACTTAGCAGAACCGACCTGGTCCACACAGTCCTCCATGCGAGGGAGTGGAAACGAGTCAGGTTTGGTCACTAAATTCACCTTGCGGAGATCGATACATGGTCTAAATGTACCATCTGGTTTCGTAACCAGCAAACAAGGAGAAGACCAACTAGAAGCACACGGCTCAGCAATGTTATTCTCCAGCATATACTTAACTTCTGCCTCTAAGTGCTCTCGTTTGTCCGGAGACATGCGCTAAAAACGCTGTCGTACCGGTTTAGCATCACCCACCTCAATATCGTGTTCTATAAGGTGGGTGCGAGATGGAGTGTCTCCAAACAGGCATGGGTAGTTTTTAACTAGATCGACCAACTCTGTGCGCCGCGGTTCGGTTAAATGACCCAGCATTCCACCCAGATTAGCCAGTGACTCCGAATTCTTAAGCCGTCCTCTCAACAGACCATCATCTGGGGAATACTCCTCTTCAACCTTAACCCCTGCCCCCACATCCAGAGATGGTGACGGGTGACCCACTGTCACCACTGCAGCATCTGAGGAAACAGAACAAACCACACCTGGCACGGGTTTACGGTTTTAGCAAGTTTATATGGCAAAACTGCACCGACTTCTTCCGGTCAGGGGTCGCTATCAAATAGTTGAGGTCTGACAACTTCTTGGACACTGTATAAGGGCCAGAGAACTTGGCCTGAAACGGGGAGCCAACTACAGGCAGCAGTGCTAAAACCTGATCCCCAGGACTCAACTCACAAAGTTCTGCACGTCGATCATAGAGGCTTTTCATTTTAGTTTGAGCAGACTGTAGCTTTTCTCTTGCCATTTGATTAGCCCGATACAAGCGGTGTTTGAAACCATGGACATAGTCTATCAAACTTGACGGGGCCTTCTTGGCTTGCCAATACTCGTGTAGGGTGGCCAACGGGCCCCTTACATTGTGACCAAAAACCAGGTCATTAGGGCTAAAACCCAAACTCCCCTGTGAAACCTCCCTTGCCACCAGCATCAACCAGGGTAACCCTTCTTCCCAGTCACCTTCCAACTCCGTACAATATGAACGGAGGAGAGACTTCAAGGATTGGTGGAACCTCTCAAGTGCTCCCTGGCTCTGAGGATGATAGGCACTTGACTGTGAATGTTTGATATTCAACTGCTGTAACACCTCGGCAAACAACTTCGAAGTGAAGTTAGTCCCCTGATCTGACTGGATGATCTTCGGGAGACCAAAAATAGTTATAAATTGTGTCAGCGCTTTTACAACTGACCTGGTGGTGATATTCCTAAGGGGATAGGCAGCAGGATAACGTGTAGCCTGACACATGACTGTAAGCAAAAAGTTGTTCCCTGCTTTGGAGCGTGGTAATGGTCCAACACAATCTACAATCAGATGCTCAAATGGATTACCAACAACTGGAATTGGATACAGAGGCGCAGGTTTAATGACCTGATTCGGTTTGCCAGTCAACTGACAAGTGTTGCAAGTTTTAATGAAAGCAGCAATGTCTTTCTTCAGAAGTGGCCAGTAAAAATAACGGCCAACCCGATTATATGTTTTCTTCACACCGAGATGACCTGCAATGCCATCATGAGCAGTCTGAAGCACAGTGAGTCTTAACTTACTGGGTAACACAACTTGCACAACTTCCTCACCCATAAAACAATCTCCCTGGGGAACCCACTTTCTCACCAACAAACCGTCCTGGAGAAAATAACCACGGGCTGCACTTCTGAACTCCTCATCCGGTAGAACTTGGCTGTACAGAGCCTGCAGGGTGGGATCGTTCTTTTGCTCTTTCCCAAGGTCGCTACAAGACAAAGGCAAAGGAAAGGTAGGCACAGGAAATACAGATTGTTTTTTCTTATCTTTTGTAAGGTCACAAACAATACGGCTGGCAGCACGTGTTACTGCGCCGCTGGCAGGCATCACAGAAGTGGTTTTGGGGAACTTGGCACCTTCTACCTGGGAGATTGGAGACTCAGGCCATACCCGATCACCAGCCAGGTCATTTCCCAAGATGATCTGTATGCCCCCCATAGGTAGAGAAGGACGCACTCCCATGACCACTTCCCCTTGCAGCAGACTGGAGACTAATGTTAGTTTATGCTGTGGAGCAGAGAAGACGGTTAATCCCATCCCCCGGACCTCAACACTGGAACCGGTGTCTGTTTTAGGAGAGAAAGGTAACACAGAACCAACAATAAACGAGTCCAACGCCCCTGAGTCCCTTAATATCTTTACCGGTACTTTCTCTTTACTCCCGACCAGTGAAACAAAACCATCAGACACAAAAGCTTTATAACCAGGGTCTATCTCCTCATGTTCACTGACAAGAGCCTGAATTACCGATTCAGATAAGGAGGACTGAGTGTGTTTCCGCACAGCCACAATGACATTTTCCCTTTCTACTGCACGTAACGATGCTACAGCCCCAGACGCTTTTGCTGACACAGGCCCAGGCCTGGACTTTCTCTTCCACTCAGGACAATCGTTTCTCCAGTGTCCTTTATTAAAACAGTAATTACAGACACGATTGGGGTCAAACTTACCCCGATTCCCATGGTCAATACTAGCTGGAAACTTATCTTTTCCTTCTGAAACACCTTTACTGAAGTGAGCCCCCGCACTACTCTCTTTGTATCCTGCATCTCCACGACTACGGCTGTCGCCAAAAAACACCTTATGGGTCAGAGTAAACTCATCTGCCAGCTTGGCTGCCTCTGAAACTAAGTTTACTTTCTGTTCATTAATGTAGGTAACAACACGGTCAGGCAAGGTACCTTTGAATTGCTCAAGCAAGATAAGCTCCTGCAGATCTTCCAGAGTTTTTACTTGTGAGGAAACACACCAACGGTTGAAACTAGTGGTTAAATCACGAGCAAACTCCATATGTGACTGCTTCTCTTTTCTGAGTAACCTAAAACGCTGTCGATATGCTTCAGGTACTAACTCAAATGCCTGAAGTACAGCAGCTTTCACCAACTGGTAATTGCTACTGTCTTCAGCAGTCATGGCAGCGAAAGCCTCCTGGGCCTTTCCAGTGAAGACACACTGCAGCAGAAGGGTGCGCTCAACATCAGACCAGTCTCGTGCCTCAGCTAGACGCTCAAATAACACAAAGAAAATGTCTGGGTCCTTTTCGTTGAACCTCGGAACTATCCTCAAATTAACAGCAATATCAAATGCTTGATTTGCAGTCTCTGCAGCTCTCCTGGTCTCAGCTGGAAGCTTACCTTCACTCATCAGCTCCAATCTGTAGCGCTCCAAGTCTAGTTTTTGTCTAACCTGAACTTGAGCGATCTCTGCTTCCTGAAGACGGGCATTTTGTCTCAACTTTTCTATCTCCACATCACGTTCCAAGTGTAGCATGAGAAGCTCCTTCTGTTCTTTAAATGACAGTCCAACCCCAAGTCCAGACAGGACTGGAGCCACACCTGAAACATTACCTGACTCAATTGACTGTTGGGAGGTAGGCCCCAGAAAGACAGACAAAATACTTTTTTCCACTAACTGTGCCTTTATTTCTACCAACAACTCCTCTTTATTCAACTTTTTGGGAAGTTCAAGACCGTAATGGTCAGCCACTCTCAAAAGCTGATCTTTTTTATAAGTACCCAACAAATCCTCATTTGGGGACTCAACAAAATCTTCAATAGAAGCCATTTAACTGTTTACCGACCAAGGCAAGGTTTTTCCAGCAGTACTGATAGTGAAAGACAGTTTTACATATGGAGACCCCACTCCTCTGGCTAACTGCCTTACCAAATGCTTACTGACTCACTCACCCCTAGTCTTCGTGTAGAATTGTGGTAGGATTTTAAGCACAAAAGCCCAGTGACCCGGTTAATTCTCAGCAATTGAAAATCACCTAGGCAGTCATGGAGTGCACCCGAGCAAATGCTCTAGCCACTTACTACACAATAATAACAAACAAAAACAAAAAAAGGTTCAATGGAGACAGCTTGTGTCTCTCATTGCTTATACCTAACAGGAATAAGGGTTCCAAACATTTGACAGCCTTTAACACAAAACAGCAATACCGGAAAACATAGCTTGCCTTGGACAGAAACACAACTGTGAGTAAGACCAGTTACTTAGACAGTAAGATCAACCTGACCTATTTTCCCCTACAAAACTCAGAGTCAACCAACCAGCTGTGTGAACACTCCCTGACTGAAATAGGTCACCATGTCCTTTATCCAGCACCGGAAGTTAACAGATTGTTGAAGAACACCTCTGATGTATAATGTGGTAAGAATCAGACTGTCAGTAGTGTGAGCAGTGTGTGAGTGTGTGGAAGGGTGTTGTAGCATGTTGGAGGGTGCATCAAACCTAACACAGGCTGTAGGCTGAGGTTGCTGCAGCATGCCAGGATCTGAATCAGAGAGCTTGATCCTTGCAGCTGGGAAAACTTTATGCCTTCTGGTGGCTCCGCCTCTAGATGGGCGGGCACAAACATGACGACACTCCCAGTACCTGCCAGAAGACAGCAAGGCAGGGAGCACAGCCAGGCAGAAGGGGGGAGGGGTCGTCACAGGCGTAATGAAGTACAACGGCCGCGACAATTTCTGTTGTCCTATTCAGCCACTCGGTAACAACCATCGTTTTTCAGACATGTAAACTCTTCAAAGATCAGCAGTGCTGATGTATTTAATGTCATAGAACAAAACGTGATTTATCTCTTCAATTTGTGTCAACCACAGACCTTATTTCGAGCTATTTTCCAAAATCCTAGGGAGAAAATGCATTGCTTTTTGACGAAGGAACCGGAAGTGCTAAAAATGCTAACTTACTTCCGGGTTTTAGGACGCGTCACTGCGGTTCTCTATTGTGGAGATATTCCCGCGAGAGTGCGGAAAGCTTAAATAAATACATTTATTTCCAATATGAAATGTTACCAATATACACACGGACCACACTTTGAGAAGCACTGACCTAGATAGATAAACTTGCAAACATGTCAGATGAACCGGCGCATAAGAAAACAAAATACTGTCAAACTAAACTGAAATTCAACAACTTGAATATCACATCCCTGACATGCATCCAGAGTCACATTTGGAAACTTAAAGTTTTTTGACAACCAGGCAACAAAGGGCTGTGAGGGGACGGGGGCGAGACAGTCTCACGCACAACTTCAAAGAGACTGCCTTAATCAACACCTAGATTAACATCAGAGGCTTATAACACGCTGGTGTGAAATCACACCTGCCTGTTATAACACCTCAACCCTCACATCAAAGGATTAGACAACAAAGGCGCTACACAGGGGGGCATTTCACAGTCCCCTCAAGCTCCCCTTCCATTCATCCAGAGACCAGTTTGCAAACTTAAAGTTTGGTATGAACCAGGCTGGGGGGTCTCCAGGCAACACATCTATCCGAGCCAGAGTGCACATGGAGCGGATACATTCCTCCAGGACATCAGACAGCCGTTTTTTTCCTGAGTCCTCTCAAAAAACCGGGTTTCCAATTTCATGCAGTAGTCTGAAATGGCTGAATTAATTTTTTCGACGGAGAAGGGGAAACTTTCTTTCCCCTCTCCGTTGTAAGTTGCGACGGAGAAGTGGAAAAGTGTCCAGGGCTTCGGCTCGAAGCGCAAAAGGGTTGAGCTTTTTCGAGCCCCTTCTCCATTTGGCACTCAGTCGTGCAACTTTTAAAACTTCATTTTTGATTATTTTAAGATATAATTGACCGTTTTCTTTACTTTTTTCTTCTTTCCACGGGTGGGTGCGCATGGCAGGCCGCCTATGAGCACCCAAATTCGGCCAGGATTTGTGACCAAAGCTCTATAAACTGACAAAATCACCCAGAAGACCAGACACAGACACCCAGGGCACATCACCCGCCCTCTATTACCCAGGGAACAGGGCTCTGATGTGGGCTAAAGTATTGTTAGAAGCAGTGCCAGTTAGAACATGGCTTTTCTACCCAGGAATAAGTGTTTGAAAGGTGGGGGAAAGTGGTGTGAATAGAGGGAGAGTGTACCCAGAGAGCACCATGCAGCAAATGGATTTTCTACCCAGGAATAAGTGTTTGAAACGCGGGGAAAAGTGTTGTAAATAGGAGGAGATTTTACCCAGAGAGCACCATGCAGCACATGGCTTTTCTACCCAGGAATAAGTGTTTGAAACGTGGGGAAAAGTGGTGATAGTGATAGCAGAAATAGTGATTACAATGCAAAGAGAGTTTACCCAGAGAACAGGCTGCTCCAGCACTTTACAAGCCAGGAAAAGTGATTGAATCCTGGGTATGCATGTTTTAAATAGTCTGATACCTCCAGGGCGCATCACCACATTTTACAAGCCAGGGAAGGTGCCTGAATCCTGGTTAAACATTGTTTAATTGTTTTTAAATGTGTGGAACAGTGTTTTGTCACTTTCAAAACTCTCCCGTCATTGGCCGGAGAAATGTGGTTGATGTTCTATTCAATCTGACCCTTAATATTCAGTGTGCGAAAAAGTACACGTCCCACCGTCCGGGACGTGTTATTTATAATATCGGACAAGTAGATCTTTCAATTGACTTGTCCGGTGGACAAGTGATGTTTTTCGCCCCGATTTATTGACAAATTATTGATACATTCAGTTTACAAAAGGCAGAACTCATTCGCAAATTGTCCGTGTCCGCCATTGTTCGTTTAGAAATGTTAGTTTCGGTTCTGCTTGTCGATTCCTAAGGAAATGCATCTCGCCGCTTTCTGTACAGTTAGACGGGGGCGGGGCGGGAAGTGTAGCACAGTGGCAGGGTTGGGAAGCAAAACTCGGTTCCGAGTAGGAAGGAAAAAATAACAATTGTCCGGTCCCAGGATTAAGAGTAGTGAGGACAGGAGGCGAGGCCGAGCCCCGCGGACCGCAGCGCTCTCTCTCTATGCTCCGTGTCAGCTGATCGCTGCACGGTGCAGCTCAGCGTCTATCTCTCTCTCTCTTTCTACACACAGCGGATCCGCTGCCTGTTTGACAGCCTCATCTTTGTCAAACTTTCTTATGTTCTTTCTCTAACACATAATGAAGGTTATTAAGCGTTTTAGCTCCTGTGTCGTTAATATTGACCGCCATTTCCTTTATGAAGTAAAGCAGCCTCCCTGTCTGTGTCCTCGCGCTGTCCTCACATCCCCGGACCCCCAGACTCGGAGGAGCACAGGGATGTCATGTTAGTATTGTTTATGAAGCAGGGTATAGAAAGTACATTATTGAAATGAAAATACTATTTATTTACTTTTACAAACAGTGAGCAGCTGGGCAGCTGCAGCAGGTGTATTGCAGGACATGTGCAAGCGTTTTTGAGTTGTAGAAAAGCGCTAGGCCTATAGGCTATAAATATAATAATAATAATAATAATAACTTTATTTGTATAGCACCTTTCATGCAGGGGATTGCAGTTCACAGTGCTTTACATCAGTAAAAAACAAGACATACAATCAGTGTAAAACAAGCAGCAAGAGCAAAGCATAAAGTGGGATAAAATAATTAAAAATAAAAACATGGGGAATAAAACAGTGAAATAGTGCAATGTCAATCACAGAGAATAGAGCAGTATAATAGTGTAAAAATGCTTTGGTAAAGAGATAGGTTTTAAGCTGCCTTTTAAAAATGCCTAATGTATTGGCTTCCCTAATATTGTTGGGTAACGTGGTTTACAAAGGCTGCATCACCGATCTTCTTATGACTCTTTCTGGTGACCTCTAATAGACCTGCATCTGATGATCGCAGTGTTCTGGTGGGTGTGTAGTTCATTAGAGAGTCAGCAATGTAGCTGGTCCTTGTCCATTTAGAGCTTTGTATATGAGGAGAAGCACCTTAAAATCAATTCTAAAAGTTACAGGAAGCCAGTGTAGAGTAGCTAAAACAGGACTAACGTGTTCCCTCCTTTTGGTATTCGTTAGTAGTCTAGCTGCAGAGTTTTGAATGAGCTGGAGTCTAGCTTTCTTGGGGAGACCAGTGAATAGTGCATTGCAGTAGTCTAGTCGGCTAGATATAAAAGCATGAATTAG
Organism: Pseudochaenichthys georgianus; assembly: GCF_902827115.2. NCBI lineage: Eukaryota > Metazoa > Chordata > Actinopteri > Perciformes > Channichthyidae > Pseudochaenichthys > Pseudochaenichthys georgianus. Next base: position 6,457,281 of record NC_047523.1, read on the forward strand.
CTTCTCTGCATCATTTTGATTTATGAATGGTCTTAACTTCGCTATGTTTCTGAGATGAAAGAAAGCTATTTTGGTCACTTTGTTTAAATGGGCGTTGAAGTTCAAATCTGAGTCCAGGATGACACTGAGACTTGTCACCTCCGGTTTTATCCAAGTGGTTAAACTTCCTAGATTATTTGTTAGCATCTCTCTTTTTGAGATAATAATAATGTATTATTATTATTATTATTATTATTATTATTATTATTATTAGGCCTATGTGTTGGACATGTGTGGTTGGACTCTGTCTCACAGGCAGGTTGCAGTGTTATATCAGAGGACACTGGGCCAGTTGTACATTCTCAAACTGCACCACTTAGAACTAACTAAACAATGCAGAGATTATTTTTAAATAATTGTATTCAATAACCGTAAGAAATTAAACAATATGAAGTGATTTGTAAATAGGAATACAGATTTGACTTAATGTTTTCATAAATATATTTTTCTCCCAGTTTGTCATGGGACTTACTTTTACCCTCTCAAAGAACCGGAATCGAGAACCGAAAATAACCGGAATCGAAAAGCAGAACCGGAATCGTTAAAATCCAAACGATAACCAACCCTATATGTGATGCAGTAACATCTTACCGCTCACTTACGTTAGCGGTGTTGTAAAAACCGTGGGAAAGTGTAAAATACGATGACGAAGAAGAAGATTCCAGTGGCCCCAATTTTTGTCCATTCTGGACAAGTGAAGAATGTATTCGGACAAGTAAATTGCCAAACTCACTTGTCCATGGACAAGTACTCTCTAAAAACTTTTTCTCACACTGATATTCCAGTGAGACAAAGTAGGTACAATGACCGGAGTGATCCCATGTTAATTTTGTCCCAAAACTGGAGCATTCCCTCACCCCGGAGCGCACGGGAGCGTCCTGGTTTCCATGCCTACAGCGTATGCTGTCAGGCATGGGGCCGTGGGGAAAATTCCGTGGCGTGGGGACGCTCTCTCCCAGGCGGAGGGAGCGATCAGCAGCCACCCAGCCGTTTTATGCGAGGAGTACGGAGACTCAGACCTGTGCTCTTTTAGGTCAAGAGTGATCACCTTTGATGGCTTCTTTCCCCCTCCTCACAGGTCGGAGGAAGAAGCCACATCTCATCTCCTCTGTCCTGTGCGCGCGCTGTCCTGCTATGTGGCGCGCACGGCTGCCTTGTGCCGTTCTCAGCGCCTGTTTGTGCATTATAGAGAGCGCTCCATCGGGCAGCCTCTGTCTGCACAACGGCTGTCCCACTGGCTGTGTGAGGCTGTGTTGCAGGCATATGTCTCCTCTGGGGTGGATCACCCGGGGAACATCAGTGCACACTCCACCAGAGGAATTTCCTCTGCACGGAGGAATGTCAGTGGAAGACATTTGCACTGCTGCATCTTGGTCTTCCCCCTGTTCATTTTTTCAATTTTATTTGAGGGATGTCTCACTTTCCTCTCTGACACACCCTGTACTGAGTGTCTTTTCAGAGTGAGTGATGTCAGGGATCCAGCTGTGCGCTCTCCTGCCTGTCTACACGCAGAGAGCTGCCCTTGTTCCCCCTCTTTTTGTCGCTGGGCAAAGTGTGACCTTCGTCTCTACTTTTTCACAGCGGCAGACTTGTATTGTTCCCAGCCTTCGTCCCCTCATGGAAAATATTCGTGTTATGCTATATTCCAGGGACTGTGATGAGCCATTCGCATGGCGCAGTAGGCATGGGTTATTATCTGAGCAGGTGTGTCTGTGCTTGTAGTACCGGGCAGACCCAGTGGGGCGCAGACTATATCTTGCTTCGCCCTTAACCCAATAGCGATAGCCTTAGAGGGCGAAGCCATATACGAAATAGAACTGAAGTTACCTACTGCAACCCAGCTTCTATGAGTATAGGCGTAGCCCTCTAAGTGCTGGGCCCCACTGGCTCTACGAATAGCTGAAGAAAAGTTGTTTGTGTGGGAGCAGATTGTCGGGCCTCCTTCCTATTTATACCGGAAGGGAGCCCGAGGGTGGGGCCCACCTCGTGGGTGGGCGTGGACTACAAGTGTTTCAGTGCTGCACGAGTGTGCAGGGGATTACCCAATAGCGATAGCCCTAGAGGGCTACGCCTATACTCATAGAAGCTGGAGTTACAGTAGGTAACTTCAGATATAAGAAGAAGATGTTTCTACAATAATGTGGAGGGAGAGTCCTCTCCAGTCAGACTGAGAGGCTGATAACTACAGCTCAGTGAGGTAAAGGACTCTTGAGTGTTTAGATAGTTCACTTTAGTCTAAGTTCAAACGGTTTGGTCACAATTTATGTAAACACATATTTCCAAGGCACTCCTTTATAATTATTGGGATAAACAGGTTTGAAATCATTCCAATGTATACTATAGGACAGTAACCAAAAATATCCTTTTAAAACTGGAGAGATAAAAAAGAAATGCATAAATAAATCAATGTTAAGGTAAAATAAGATATGAATGAACAACACAAATAAAATAAGTTACATTCATTTGTTATTGGCTATTGATTATTGGTTATGTTCACATATACTTATTTGATTACATCCACTTGTCTAAGATGACAACATAGACTTTCGACCGAAAACCAGCTGTTGACTTGTGGATGCAAGCAGCTAATCACAGACTCAACCAGAGAGAAGGTAGTAGGCCTACATCATCAGCTACCATGTCTGACAGAGAGGAAGACAGTGAGGAGAACAGTCAGGAGGGTAGTGATGACAGCTTGTAGGATTACTGCTCGTGCTAATGTTGTCTTGTGTTCACCTCTGCATGTGTGTTCTGTGTTCACCTCTGTGTGTTCAGTGCCGTGTGTCTGGCAAATAAAGTCAAGACCCCTCAAAAGTTACAGTTTATTTAATTTTAAGGATGAGCACCAAGCAACATCTCCAGGTGCTCCTTTGAGAACTAGGGGAAAAAAGTTATGTGCACCCCTGGGTATATAGTCTGATCTGGGCTATAGGAGTGACAGAAGAAAAGCAGCAGCCTCAGTTGTGGATCTTGATCCGGACTGACGGCAGCCTGATGGCCGCTGCCCTCACCTCGGCGCTCATGTCCACACCCAGCAGCGCCCTGCAACACAACACGCATTAGAGCTGATGGTATAATAGGAGCTATCTACTGACATTGTAAATACTTACTTTGGCTCATAGCAGACATCCACATTTGGAGGTAGTATCCCTTTCCCTTCTCTCAGGCGCTCAACACCATTCCTGGTATAAAAACACAAAAAGGAACTGTATAGTGGGGCAAATCATCCAATCAGATACATTTTTAAGCTTTACTGAACCTCAGTACACCCACCATGCAATCATCACTCCGTTGTCAGTGCAGAATTTGGCAGGGGGGCAGAGCAGATGTAGTCCTGTGGTCTCAGTGATGATGCTCAGAGTCTTGCGGATGTACTCATTGCTGGCTACTCCTCCAGACAGGACCTGAACAGAATTCACAGTGTTCACCTCATAAATCCCCTGAAAGGAACAGAATGTGTTTGTCCCTAGTTCAGTACTTTCAGACACCAGTACACTATCTTTGGGTTTCAACTGAAAGCTCATTAGTTCAGAACACATACTGTCTGTTTAAGAAATACTTCAACCACAAAAAGACCATTTGTATATTAACTGCTCACCCTGTGTAGAACTCTTGAAGAACATTTTGTTTTTCTCACATACTTTCAAAGTCAACTGAGAATCCAAAAAGTCCTGATTAGATAAGTAAATTACAACAGCAAAACTATATGAAAAATGTGATTGGCTTAGAATTGAGGAGACATCTGATTGGCTATAGTTAGAAAAAATTACAAGTACGAATCGGCTGACCATCAGGGGAGTCTCAAAAAAACCACAAACGAATGCACAGCGATCCGTGCACAGAAAGCGGTTTGTGTTTGCAGGTTCAGAGGTTTTGAACGGAAAACAAATATGTGAGGATCAAAAATACATATGTAAAACTTTTTTCTGTATTTGGATTTTATTTACATGTATATGTGGATCCAGAAATACAAGTGTGAATCCTTCTGTGTACATGTGTGTATTTTGAGACTGTTCTGAGCCCATACAGTAAAGTCTCGTTCATCCAGTTTTATACTCACTACTTTTCCATCACATGCACTTTTTGCTACAACCAAACAATAAAAAACTCTTTGGAAGTATTTCTATAGTTTCTGAAAAACAGCTGGGCATTGTTGTTCTTTACTAAGTTATGTGTAAACATCTAATTTGTTATTGAATAATTACAGCGGCTATTTATAGTATTTATTTGTATTTAGGTTTAATTATTTGGATTTAACCGATCAAATGCGCAAGTAATTGCAGTAACGCAGTCTTCAAGCTTGTAGAGTTATATATCTTTTGTCATAAACATTACTTTGCATAACAGAGTACCATTTAATTTATACATTATCTCAATTATTATCCTTTTTTTCCTGAACCTTGTGTACGTTTACATGTTTTTCTTTTCGTATCAGTAAATACAGCAACTGTTTTTTGTGATAAATGCATATTATATGAATGTAAAAGGCTTTATTTGGTGTTGTTAACATTTGAAATAAAAAAAGATTCCAATAAGAATCAATAACTGAAATGTTGAATATCAGCTACATTGTCTCAAAGATCTATGGGAGTATTAAATAAATAGTGACACTCACCAGGATGGGATTGCTGGATGGCAGCATGCCGTTCTCCTTGCAGAACATGATGGCCCGGTGCGTGCGCTTTGCCAGATGACAGGCCACCGTGTGCTGTGTGGCAGCTGCAATGTCCTTCACACAGGACAGCAGAGTCCCCTGCTCTATACCTGCAGAGGGTACAAGTAAGTAACATGTGAGAATACTAGGGAACTAGTGACAGAAAGTATACTTTTTTTCATTATCAAGAGTGTGTTTATTCGAGGGCTGCAATTTACCAACTTAATTTATGAATTATTGTCAATATAAATGAATCTGTCCGATTTCTAGAGGTGAGATAATGGTAAAATAGGTCTTGTTTTGTCCAAAACCAAAGTACGTTCACTGGAGAAAAGCAAGAAAGCTCCATTTGTAATATGTTATGGCTGAAGCTACAGCGTATAATTATGTATTTGATGTTCCCAAACGGTTGTATAAATAGATCTTAAACCTCTATTTGTGTACTTCAGTTTTTTGTTTGTACTACAGTTTCCAAAACAAAACAAAATTCTTATATGCGTTGAATTTCAGACACTTCCATTTGCATGAAAAGCACAGGTGAAACTATTAACATGTATGATCCCATGCTTTAGTGCAGTTCAGTGCAGTAGTCGTGTTTGTTGTTATTTGATGTTTTGAGCAACAGAAGCTGAAAGAATCTGGTAGTTGTGGTTTTCCTTTCTGAGACCATAGCAGGGGTGTCAAACTGAAATACACAGTGGGCCAAAATAAAAATATCGGTACTAGTCGAGGGCCGGACTGGTTCAATGTTTATTGCAAAACGTATTGAAATTAACTTGTTGCACATAAGTAGTAATAATGATACTGTTTCAATCACATTAGTATGCATGCAAAGTGACAGGTGGTGTGACAGGTCACACCTCTCCTACTTATGCTAATGAGCTAAGTCCCGCCTCCCTTTGTTCGAGGTGGATGTCACACCTTGGTGTGATATCACACGAAGGTGTGAAATACCCCCCTGTGTAGCGCCTTTGTTGTCTAAACCTTTGATGTGAGGGTTGAGGTGTTATAACAGGCAGGTGTGATTTCACAGCAGCGTGTTATAAGCCTCTGATGTTAATCTAGGTGTTGATTAAGGCAGTCTCTTTGAAGTTGTGCGTGAGACTGTCTCGCCCCCGTCCCCTCACAGCCCTTTGTTGTCTAATCTAATTAGCCTTTGATGTCTGTCCTTTGATGTGAGGGTTGAGGTGTTATAAGCCTCTGATGTTAATCTAGGTGTTGATTAAGGCAGTCTCTTTAAAGTTGTGCGTGAGACTGTCTCGCCTCCGTCCCCTCACACCCCCGGCCTCTCCCCCTTTCTCCACCCCTTCCTGTCACACGCTATGAGGCCAGAAGATAGTGGGGGTGGAGTTGGGTGAAAAAAAGAAAGAAATCCGTGCAGACTAAATAAAAAGCCATTAATTTTCACTCACTAAGTCACCTAAAACTTTTATTGTCCTCTCTAAATTAGATTAGTTTTTTTATATGATTTGTGTTAACTAAGTTGTATGGCTTGTGAACTAATGTGTAATTACTTTATTAACTACAGATGTAGCACCTCATTTCAGACTCCAGCTTACAGCTTCCTGCCTACGGCCTGCCTAAGACCAGTATCGAGGAATGTTAAGCCCTCCCACTATTTTCCAAGAGGGCATTGCCAGATTTTCAATTTCAGGTTTTAACCAGGAGATGGCGCTTCATTCACAAATACAGAAAGACAACTTTCATGGACTTGCAGTTGTGTTTTGGAGAGCATTTGAACACATCAATATTTTAGATCAACTAAAGTATATCTAATATTGTAATTCAATAATATATAGTCTTTATATATTAAATAAACATAATAATAATGTAAATGTTTACATTACACTTCTTTATTTGTTATGCTCGTACTTTTACCTTTACAATCGTGCTTTAATATACAGTATATTTTTGTGTTTGCTTCCTCCTGCTCCCTTTCGGACACATACTGTATGATTTATTATTATTATTAACATGAAGATATTATTAAGATAAGATAAGATGTTACTTTATTGATTGAACATTTTAGTTTAGAATGTGCTGTCCCACGGTAATTCAGAAGTCTCACAGGTTACATTTCGACCATTATTTAAAACAATAGGTGCTTTCACACCGTCTACAGTTTGATTTGTATAGAGGGAGCTCTGTGGCTGAATGGCCAGCGATTAGGTGTGGCGCATTTATCATAGGTGATCAGAGCTGCCGTCAGAATTCATTTAAAAAACAGGTCTGATTTTAAGACTATTTCTGCGCTCATAAAGAATGATAAGAATAAGAATAATGCGTATTGAACTGGTTTAATTCATTAGTGAGTTTATTTAACACTATAACCGCCAATCGGGTGTGTTGTGTGTGTGCAATGTAACTTTTTTTCAATAAAATATTAAAGTCTCCCAGTCTGTGACTTTTCCTGAAAGTGTGTTATGTATCACCCTATGTTGTTAAAAATTGCATTCTAATAGCGGGATTTGATGGTGTTAGGTAGGCCTATACAAAAACCTCTGGCAGTTCTAGTGTTAAGGTAATTAGGTACAGTAGAAGCCCTTTTTTTTATCAGTAACACATTTAGCAGTTGAACATAAAAGTCAACTAACTGAGGGTCACTTGCAATGACAGTGTTGTGTCTAACTGTCTCTGTTACTCAGAGTAACCTACAGTTAATTTAGCTGCTGGAGAAGAAAGATCAGGGGGAGAAGGGGGGAGAGAGCTGTGGTTGATGGGCCATTAGTTGTGTAAATACACAGCTGAGAGCTGCCGTTTCATTCAGACTGTTTAAAAAACGGTAACAACGGACTATTTTTCTTAGCGGATGCATGTCAATTTAAAGGAGAGGTGTCATGGCCATTTCCACTGATCATAATTCCATTGTTGAGGTATACTAAAATACAAAAATACTGTGCAATTTTCCGAAATCACATTGGTTTCGCATACAGCATCTCTTTAAAGTATGTGTATTCAGCAGTATTCACTTTCTCCACTAAACGGCTCGCTAAACCCCCCCTCCCTGTGAGCACAGTGTGCTCCGATTGGTCGGGACCAGTTGGGACGTTGTGAATCACGCTGAGCTCCGTGGAGGTGTGATTTCCTTGTTTAGCGATACACAGCCAAACTCACCCTGAGCACACACAAAGTCACAGCCGAAGTAAAAACAATAAGTGTGGCTTGATATTGAGTAAGAAAAAGGTTGATAAACGCTGTGAGAATGGGTCTGCAGAGAGAATTTCGCCGCGATCCCAACTGTCTGTTATCAGCCTGCAGCCAGGGAGGAGAAATCAGCAGAGCTGCCTGCACTGAGTGAGTGTGTGAGGAAGTCGTGGATTGGTCAATTTGGACCAATCAGCGGGGGCTTAACGTAACGGCTCCGCGGACGTAACATAACGGCTTCACGGATTGGCCCATTTGGTTCCGGCTACCGCATGACCGTATCGCGTCATAGTTCTGGGCGTGGCTACTGGGTGTTCACACGTCACAATGTCAAGGAAGAACATGGAGGAAGGTCAAATAGTTCCAACGAGGCGTTTTGGGGAGGTATTTTCTGTGTTAGAGCTTTACTCCCAACAGGGTGCACTTTGAGGGTTTTGACTCTGCATCCCATTTACATGCATAAAAACCTTAACAAAAAAGCAATGATGTTAACAAAACTGGATTGATCCACTGAAATAGCGTTAAAATCAAAAGTGCCTTTAAAGAAAATGTATTCAGACAAAGTATTTTATTTTCAAAAAAATTTAAGATTTTGCATACATAAAAAGTGTATCTTACAGTTCCTTTGTGAGAGAATTGCACACAAATCTGCCGAGTGTCAGTAAAAAAGTGTTAAAATCACAAACTTGCCTTTTAGAGAAACAGTCTTTAAGAAAAAATCTAATCAGACAATGTACTTCATTTCTAGTTTTAAGGTTTTGCATACCTCAAAGTGTGTCTAAAAGTATCTTGGCAAGAGAAAAAAGCCAAAATCTGCCTAGGCCATTAAAAGAAACCGAATTCCTTATAAAGTACTTCATATTCTAGCAGTTGTTAAGTGTTGCCTACATCAAAGTGTATCTAAAAGTATCTTAGTAACACGAGAAAAAAGCCAAAATCTGCCTAGTGTCAGTAAATAAGTGTTAAAATCCCAAACGTGCCTTTTAGAGTCACAGTCTTTAAGAAAATAAAAGTGTTACACAGTGACTGACTTTCTACCAGTTGTAAAGTTGTCATACATAAAACTCTATCCAAAAAGTAAGAGACTTAAGATAAGATAAGATAAGATGGACTTTTATTAATCCCTCGTGGGGAAATTGTTTCTCTGCATTTGACCCATCCTAGTGTTAGGAGCAGTGTGCTGCCATTTTGAACGGCACTCGGGGAGCAGTGTGGGGAACGGTGCCTTGCTCAGGGACACCTCGGTAGCACTTGGTCTTGCCGGGACACGAACTGGTGACCTTCCAGTTGCCAAGCCAAGTCCCTATCGACTTCGCCACCACCACTTACTGTTCCTTTGTGAGAGAAAGATGGCGCAGACAAATCAACTTCCGGTGATACCGAGGACCAACGAGCGAGGAAATGAAAATAATCTACCTGAGAAGCAGCCATAGATGGGTCCTCCACGGCTCCTCCGCGGATGCATAGAGTGGCGAAGTCACGCCCATCTACTTCCGGTCCATGGGACCTTATTTCGGAAAAATTATGTATTGAAGTCAATGGGGAGAGAAAGATTATCTTTCGATCCTGTTGGAATTGTGCCACGAATTACACATATGATGTTTGTCAATCTTAAAAAACCATTTCCATGTAAAAAAAGTCACAGTTTGTCGTAAAACTGTTGAAATATAAGACTATGAAAAATACGGAACTAGAATGACTACAAATCCCAGAGTCGCGTAAGTGATGTCATAACTGATGTCACAATTGTTTTCCTCCACTAAATATAAGAGATAGCTAAGATAAGATAACTTTAACAAGATGCCTGTGTGCTTAGTACCAGGTTGTTATCATACTAGCAATGGGTCTTGCTCGTTCTTTCGCTTCCTGTCTGATGAAAGGACCAGGAGTGGTTGGATCAAGTTAGCTACCTAACTAGTAGCAAGCACGTTAGTTAGCATTACAGCCTTAGCCTTGTCATTTGTATTAGCCTTAACATGAAGTAACATTAAGTAACCCAAAATGTTAAACAGTAATGGCCCGTCCACACAGCGGCGTGCGTTGAAGCTTGCCGGCGGGCGTGTCTGAAACTCAACCAACAACCAATCACATGAATCTCCCGCCCCTGACACACAAGCAGTGGTTTGATTGGCTAGAGCTTGTACTGGCATATGATTCGATTGGCTGACGCTTCTGCCGAGGCTTCAAAAGTTGAACATTGCTCAACTTTTGCACCGAGCCACGCCAGCAAAGCTCCGCTTCGCATCCCACAATGCAGTTCGGCGAAAAGTGACGTCACCCCATTCAAAGTGAATGGTGAAGCTTTCAACGCACGCCGCTGTGTGGACGGGCCGTAAGAGTAGTAGTCATATTTTGTGAACCCTTTGAAGAGTACTGTCACACCGGTGTGATCATTCTATAATACACAATTTAAGCCCGGGGGAGAAATGCTAACGCTGACGCTACATTAGCATCGGCGATCTTTTCTACTTCATGCTATCTGCACAAATGGTTGACATTAAACATTAAAAAGATCAGGCAGTTCAGAGAGAATCAAAGGCAGGCAGGCAGGCAGCTTTGCATGGCATTCTTCTGGACGTGTTTCATTGTGGTGATAGTGAGGGTAGTCAATCCCTTGTTTAGCAAGACAGTAGTGACGGCCATCTTGGTGACGTGTGTTGATGTGCACGATCAGAGATGTAGTTCATTCAGCGTTTCACACAAAAAAATGTGTTATTTCACAGTTTGACGACACATTTTTTTTTTTTTTACTGGCAAAATTATCTTTAAATTGACAAACATCAGATGTGTAATTGTGGCACAATTCAAACGGGATCGAAAGATAATCTTTCTCTCTCCATTGACTTCAATACATAATTTTTCCGAAATAAGGTCCCATGGAGGTCCACCGGAAGGGTTCGGGACTTCGCCACTCTATTTCCGGGAACGGTGGAGGCGTGACGCACGGCCGGACTTATCTCAGCCAATGACAGCTCTGCATGCATCCCCTGGATATTATTTTAGTAACTGCTTTCATCGCGACGCAATGTTTACAGTGAGAACAGCTGTGAGGTCCGTGCAGAAAGCAGAGCAGTGTGTATAATATATATATATCACTCAGTATAACAGGCCTACATTACTCTCTGTATTTGTATGCTTTAGTTTAGTAGATATCTACAAACAAAGAGTCAATATGTTTCTAAGACCATTTAGTGCTTCACATAATAAAATACACCACGGCTGTAGCCTGATTATGCTTTAGGAGCTGTAGGTGTGTGTGGTACAGTGTGTAGGTGTGTGTGTTGTACAGTGCGTGGATGCGGCGGACAGACGGGTCTCAGTTGGTTTGGTGTCCTATGCTTACTTCTAATACTTGTACAAGTACATAAAGATATGGGCCAAAATACAACTTTTGGCCCGTAATTGCAATTCCCCATTTCAGCGACCAGAGAGAGGGGGGGGGGGATATATCCAGTCTCTGATTGTGTTACGTTATTATGAGAGTGCTCTCATACTTGTTTGATTCTGAAATTGTATATATTTATCTGTAGCCTGTTATTGTCTCATTATACCGCACTGTCAATGAATTAAAATTAAATATATAAGTCGTCATGAACACATCTGTCCATCAGACAGAGTGCTGCTGTGCCTCCTGTCATCATTAATGGACGTCTCTTTAAAATGACCGCTCAGGGGAGAGGAGTTCTCATTTATCTAACCGCCTGCTGCTTCCCCTCTCCTCGGTTCCCCTCCTCAGTCCTCCGCTCGCATCTCCTGTGGGCGGCACTAAGTCTCGAGGGTAGGAGTAGAGGAGGGGAAATTAGAGTATTGAGAAACCTCTATTGTGTCTTCATACCTTCCTCTGCTTCTTTTTTCATTATCGCCATGTTAACTTGATTCCGTAGCCCAGCGAATGAAAAGCAGCAGTCGTACGTTTGTCCCATGGGGGTCCTGAACGGGAACCTTGACCTGTCGCCATCCTTTGCTAGGAGCTCTAGAGCCTGTCCTCCACTCAGTGTGGAGCACTGTGGGTGCTTTATGAGAGACAAACGCCTTGCAACCTGAATCCGAAAAAATAATACATTAAGTTAAAATACACAAATTGAACAACATGAAAACTAAATGATATTGGGGTTAATGGAAGAATTCACCCTGAAATCATGAAATATATATTTCTCATGTTAAATGTAGTGCTATTCATCTCTATGAAACTAGTTTTCTCTCTGATTATAATGCAACTCAATGGCTTGTGGTGCCAACATTTCTTTTTTTTAAACTTCAACAGAATTGTCTTTTTCAAGAAATACAAACCCAATAAATACGCAAACAAATAAAAACCTATCAAATAAATATGTTAGGAAGGAAGACATCTCCAACACTTGTTCATTGTCTCCACTGTAAGGGGTCCCTGGCCTCAAATAGTTTAATAACCCCTGACCTTAATTGATAAATGGCAGAACAGGTAAGAGGAAACACATTTTTGATTTTATTTTGAATTGACCAATCCCTTTATGACCTTACTTTATCCATCATATCGCCTGGAGCTTCATCCAGACTGTGACCCAAAAGCAGGAAGTCATCCACTCCTCGAGCCACAGCGAGCAGCGAGTGACCTCCAGAGACCAGCAGCACCAGGAAGGGGAAGGGAACCGGCAGGTGCATCCTGACGGTGAGGGCGTGGGCCTCCATGTGGTGGATGGGGATGAAGGGCTTGTTGTGCTGCCTCACAAACCTCAGACTGAAGTCCAGCCCGATGCCCAGGCTCAGGCTCAGGCCAGGCTTCACCGTGGTGGCCACAGCTGAGAGCCGGCTGGGGGCCACGTGGCTCCTCTCAAGGGCCTCCTGCACCACTCGCTCTATGTTCTCTCTGTGGAGCTGCTGGGCCACTGTGGGGATGATGCCTCCAGTCCTGCAGTATTCAAAAGGGAAGAGATACAAGCAGTAAGTAGTGTACTCAGATTTATACTTAAGTAAAAGTAGAAGCATCAGTGTGTAGAAGTACTCTGTTACAAGTAAAGGTCCTGCAAACAAAATACTACTCAAGTAAAAGTAGAAAAGTATTGGCATCAAAAAATACTCATTCTGCAGATTAGCCCATTTCAGACTAATATAGATGATGTGTTTTGATTATAATGATCGATGAATTAAAGTGTTATCAAAGCTGGTAAGGGTGCAGCTAGGTTTCACGACTTTGTATACTGCAAGCTTGTGCATTTACTCCAGGTGCAACTAAAAAATGTATTATATTTCGCATCTACAATCCTAATGAAGTGGAATAAAAGTAAATAACTTACCCGTGCAAAGTAGCAACACATACGGAAGTACAAATATCTCAACATTCTGTTTGCATTTATTTATTTTGTCTGACCCCATACAATAAAGTCTAAGTGGGTTTGAAAACAAACCTAAAGCAGTGAGCCTGTTACCTGAATGGAGATGTGACACCCACCTGAGATGGACTTCTTTCTGTGAGTGTAGAGACTCCCCCAGTATTTTCCCTGTCTCATCCATAACTGCAGCTCCAGTGTCATCACAGCTTGTCTCAATGCCCAAAACCAGTCTGGAGCAGTGGGCACAGCCCCACAATGTGTTTCTGAACTGTAGAAGCCTTTTTACTTTCGTAGGGAACATAGTTATGCCTCTTGTAGGAGTTAAAATAGGGGGGCAAATATAGTGACCTCACATCATTTCCCATTGATTTCTCTCCATTAATAAACGGCAATGGCATGACATAAGGTTTCGAGGAAATTAACAAAAGACAGACAAAACAACAACCTTGTTGAGTTCCGAGCAGAAAACTGTTTTCTGTCTCTGCTACTCTAAAGCGTGTGGCTGTGTCACATGTAAATAATTCCGTGCATCACCGAGTTTGTGACCTCTGATAAAGTACAGACACTAATCCAAACATTTGCAATATACCTAAAATATATAATTATTACGGTAACTTAAATTATAAATACACATAGCTAATAACTTGAATAATCGTATAGAAAATCAAGGATAGGTCCAAAAAATGTATGACTTTCTAGGGGGACATTTTAGTCAGCTGCACAAATGCGTGCGCATGGAGTCCAGCGCCTGACTGCTTCCTCAACGTTGTCGTTTTGATGTCAGAAGAGGTAAAGTTGATTTACTGTCATTAAAACTGTAGAATGTGCGGGTAGCTGGTGTGTGCTGTGTGTAACAAACATTGCGCGTGTTTAAAAATTGAAATCAGCCTTTTCCATGTAGCAGTTGGCTGTGCTGCGTTCACGGTTACAGTGTTTACAGTGGTGGAATGTAACAAAGTACATTTACCCAAGAGCTGTTCTTAAGTCAGACATGTAAGACACTTGTACTTTAGATACTGAGTATTTTTGACATAATGCTACTTTTACTCCACTACATTTTGAAGGCAAATTATGTAGTTTTTACTCCACTACATTTATTTTACAAATGTAGTTACTAACAACTTTGCAGATTTAGATTATTAATACAAAATATAAATGAAAAAAGAAAAGCCTCACCAGTTGTATATCAAGTAATTCAAATAAACCCCACCTTTCCCAAGTGCAACATTGAAGTGACGAACACTCTAAAATGGTAAATTCTGCAAAATTGGTACTCTATTTTTATGCAAATAATTTTTCACTTATACTTAAGCACAATTTTAAATACAGGACTTTTACTTGAGTATTTTTACTCAGTAGTATTGCTACTTTTAATTAAGTAAATAGTCTAAGTACTTCTTCCATCTCTGGTTGTTTGAAGGCAACATATTAACATTCTAATTTGTATATCTGAAATAACTCATAACATTTTGAAATGTCTCTTGGATTTCACGGCATCAGACAAGTGCGATTTAGGGGTTAATAAATAGGGGGGGGGAACAAAAACCCTGATTAAGCAACTTTTTGGTAAACTTGAATTAATACACTTAAGTTGGGTTAGAGTAAAATCATTTTTTTAAACTAAGATATACAAAAATTCAATGTGTCCTTACTTTAATTTGTATGTGAACAAACCAGTACTTTTTTATTTGTCCTTAAATTTGTAATGTGTCATACAATCGGTTTAATTCTGTCTCTACTGTATTTATTGTGCTGTAGACATAAACGTATTTGAAGTGTTTGGGGGAGCTGAATGTATCAAAATACACTTTAATTCCTCAGATTACGTCCTAATATTACTGCTGCGATTAATGAGGGAAATCCTGTTGATAGCATTTAGGTGAAATTTAAGTTTCTTTTCAGATCGTGAATAATAATGACTTTTGTAAAGTAGTTTTTTTAAACAAGGCTGTTGTACACTTTCTGCTATGACCAGGGAGCTTTAGCTAGCATTAGCCCTCTTTTAACAAGCATTTCATGTTGACTTTTCTAAAGGAGTCATGGAACACCCAGCTTGTATTTTGGAGGAGTTGAAGCGGTATGTCGTAAATGAGGCCCCACCAACAGTGTATTACATCCCAGATTTCATATCGGAAGAGGAGGAGTCCTACCTTCAACAGAAAGTGTTTAACTCTCCCAAAACTAAATGGACACAGCTGTCAGGCAGACGGCTTCAGAACTGGGGAGGGTTACCACACCCCAAAGGCATGCTGGCAGAAAAGATTCCTGACTGGCTCCAAACCTACTTTGAGAAAATCTCCTCTCTTGGTGCATTCAGTGGGAAAATGGCCAATCATGTGTTGGTGAACGAGTACAAACAAGGGGAAGGGATTATGCCTCATGAGGACGGCCCTCTGTACCACCCGACTGTCACCACCATCAGCCTGGGCTCTCACACCCTGCTCGACTTCTACACGCCCGTCAGCAGCCGGGAGGATGATGCACCGCAGACGGAGGAGAGCCGCTTCCTCTTCTCCCTGCTGGTGAAGCCGCGCAGTCTTCTGATCCTGCAGGAGGACATGTACCAGCGTCTCCTTCACGGCATCCGGCTCCAGGGACAGGACACGCTGACGGACAAGGTGCTGAACCTGTCTGCTGCCGGGGCCCAGCCAGGAGAGACACTGACCCGAGGCACCAGAGTGTCACTGACCATACGACACGTGTCCAAAGTTATGAAGGCAAAGTTTTTACTGGGGAGGAAATGAAGAAAGACCTAATATTTGCTATGGTACTATATGTTGTGTTTGCCACTGACACCATCTACTTTAGTCTCAGCCAGGATGCTTATCAGTTCTATTTTATACAAGTTGTCTGTATTGTATCACTTCAGCTTTGTTAAATGTATCAAGTAATTTCTTAATTCATTTTAATCTCGACATTATCAAAGGCAACAATACAATATAGTTGCAACTATAAATTGTTTAAACACGCTCTGGAGGGAACACAGGGATGTTGGCCTTTGCAGACCATTGACATGCACTAAAACCTATATAACACACAACAGGAAAGGGAAAACCCCAAAAAGCATAATGGGGCCCCTTTGAGGGTCTTTGGCATCTTTGTTGCAAATATCTATTGAAGAGGAGACATTTTTATTTTGTTTGGTATTTGCATTAGCTGAATGTCTGTAATAATTATTCAGGTCTTATAACTGGAATTATTTTGTATTGATTTGTCAACTCTTGTTTGAGCATAAAATGGATAAACAATTGGTATTGGTTGTGCTGCTTCGTGTATAAATGTTTACTTTAAAATGTATTTCCGCTATATCATAAGTATCGGCAGATGAGTAATTGTAGTACAGAAATTATGCATCTGTGTTTCTTAGGGTCAAAAACACCTTGAATTTCAGGACAGACAATGCTAGGGGAAACACTGGGATTCATTACAAGTTCATTGTAATCCTTGAAGTTATACAAAAAAATCTTCCTTAACTGTTGGGCCAGCAAGTGTTTTGTTAAACGATTGATGTTATAGTCAGCTTTTTTTCATACGAAAGTGCTGTTTTAAGCTCCTTTTTGTAAATATGGAGATTTCCTACTGTTCTCTGATCTTTATTTCAAAAATAATATTGAAGTGAATATCTTGGTTTTGGACCAAACCATAAATAAGACATCACAATTTTGAGAAATCTGGATCGCCGGTTTTCACGACGATTTTACATTTTATGGACAAAATCTTTCATCTAGAAAACAATTAGCAGGTAATATATAATCAGTATTGGAAAAGCCTGTTGGTTGATCTCTGTTATGGAAATCTCATAATGCAAATGTCTTTTGGGCTCAAGCAGTCATTTTGTATCGACCAGGCTTAGTTTCTGTCCCCACACAACTTAAAGGCTGTGTCATCATGTGCTGTCCTGAAAATGCACTGACTTCTGTTTCACTCTGGTGCAAAATCATATTTCACAGGAGAGCGCCAAAACAATGGAGCCCCAGAGGAAGCGCTGGAAAGGCTCCGAGTGTGGCTCTGATTCCTGGACAGTTTACCCTGTGCTGTCGGATGAGCAGTCACAAGACCTGGAGCTGGTGGAGGCGTTTGCTGCACCCGTGCTCAACAAGAAGGAGACATCTCGACTTCTCCGCGAGCTGAGCAGCCTGTACCCGATGAGCGGCCTTCAGCACATCAAGAGGGTGCGGACGGTGAAGGGCAGCCCCCACCCTCTGGAGGTCCTCCTGTGTCTTGTCAGGGACGCACCACACATGGAGGTTCTGAGCATCGACTCTCTGCTCCCCTCAGGAGTGAAACATGACGCCTTAGGTGAGCCTTTTCGGGTTAAGATCCCGGCACGTCCCCCCTTGACCCGCCCCCAGTTTGAGCAGGCGGGCAAACACTGGCCCACCTCCTTCCATGAGGACAAACAGGTGACGGTGGCCCTGAGGGGGGAGCTGTTCACTGCACCTCAGAAGGCCAGTATGCACATGCACATGATGTCTGCTCTGACTGCGGCCAAAGCAGGAAGTGAGTTGGGGATGGACGCGGTGGGGGCCGTGGTGGTGGACCCATCAACAGAGAAGGTCATTGCAGTGGGCCATGACTGCAGAGGAGACCACCCCCTCCATCATGCAGTCATGGTCTGCATTGATCTCGTGGCACGTAGCCAGGCCGGCGGGAGTTATTATTTTGACCAATACCCCGCTTGTACATTTACTCCCCCAGCCTCGGACACCTTTCAAAGCCCTCCCAGCTCTCTGCCATACATCTGCACTGGGTACGACCTCTACGTGACCCGTGAACCTTGTATCATGTGTGCCATGGCTCTCGTCCACTCCCGGATAGGGCGGGTCTTCTATGGGACAGCCTCTGCCGACGGGGCCTTAGGGAGGAAATATAAAATCCACACGCAGAAAGATCTGAACCATCACTTTGAGGTTTACCGAGGAGTGCTGGGAGAGCAGTGTGAGGATCTGACATCCAAAGTGCAGGTTTACAGGAAGGTGGATTATTAACGGATCAGTTTAAGTTCGGATCAATTGGAGCCGTCACAGGTCGACTGTAGAATACACTTTTGTACATCAGCATTTCCTTTAAATAAAGTTTTTAATCTTTTGGTTATTGTTGTTAGGGCTGCATAATTGATCAAAATGTAATCGGTATTGCAATATGAACTATAGCAATATTCAAATCAAACATCATTTTTAAAAGGCTAAACATGTATAAATATGATTTTGAATGAAAAATGATAAATCCCCATATTATTATAATTAGAGTTAGATCAAAAATATAAAGTATTTTTTTGTGCAGCCCTAAGTGTTTTATTGACGGCATTTGTTTTAGAAAGCCTTTCCTCCCTGTGACTTAAAGGCTTGTTTGAAGGAGCAAGTCAGTGACTCTGAAAGCTGAGAGATTTGCCGTAGTTTGTCTCAGTCTTTGTGCAGACATGCGTAGGTCCAGATGATATGATATGGAGCATCTTTTTTAATTAAATCTGATGCAAAATGGTAAATGTCTATCTGTGAGTTTTGTAAAGTTTGATGTATCAGGACTCAAGTGTGTTTACATTTGACCCTTTTCTCTGTGGAATCTGACCGAATGCAGCATCTTTCCAAGCGTGTCAAAAAGAATGCAGACGTTGTATACAAAGCTTTCTCATGTTAATCCTGTGGAATGTATATAAAAGGCTTTTTTGGTAAACCCAGGTCTACCAGTCTTAATTCTCAGGTCAAAAATTAAGCCTTCTTCTGACCTTCAAGTTTATTATCAGCTCGCATCAAATTTGTGAATACTTTATTATGTTTTAAAGAAAACCATGTGTAGAATGCACTGATAGTCTCAGAAAAGTACCAACAAGTTTTTGTTACATTCCCGATGATATCTTGTCCTTGCATTGCTCAGCCATTAAAGAAGAATCTTGAAGAAAGTTTGAGGGCTCAAACATTTTAATAAGATTAAAGAACAAAACATATCAAGAGCTAATGGCTATGGCCAAACAAAGCAGAACTCGCTGCCTTGATGATAGCAAAGCGAAGTCATAATCTAAAGAAAAGCAGCTACATTATGTAAGTGGATCGCAGAGATACTGTAGGCCTCCCTCAGTAAACAACATATCCTCTTATTTCTAAACACAGGACTTCTTCTTTAACATACAGGACATAATATTCACAAATAAATCTGTACAATGAAAACAACCTGCCCTGTTCTGATTGAGCTACAAATGATTCACATACCAAGGAAACTGTGCAAATAAAGAGTACGATTCCATTCTTCACTCAGCATGAATACGTTTGACACCCATTACAAAATGAGAGTGTACCAATAAAACAACGAGCCACCGGCCCCTCACCCTTAGGAAGTAAACATCTTTGAAAAATACATTTGGGGCTTCTCTGTGGCTAGCGACATACTCCCAGTTTGTGTTGCCATGTGAACTGAGGGCAAAAAAAAAGAAACAACCAAAAGCCTCGCTGATGCCTGGGCCAGCCCAGGTCTATGCAGGCCAAAGATACATCATTAAATATTCACATACGTTAGTAATGCATATGGCATCCTGTCCTCTACGAACCTACTCCTGCCTTCCTTTGAAACTTTTCATCTCAATCTGATACATCTAAACGACGACAAACTGTACGACTCGGTACACACATCGGAGGCACACACTACACAGGAAGTCACGTCTGCTGCTATGAGGCACAGTGCTCACGATAACTTAATACTTGTTGATGCCGAAGATTCTCACTCCATGTAGTTGTGGCAGCTTGGGGATCAGGACGCTCAAAAGCGAGGCAGTGTTTATGACGAAGTGTGTCGTGTCGTACTTTGTGTAGAAACTTGCCAGGAAGTATCTGTGGAGCAAAACAAATGGTTAAAAAGGAAATCAAATATCCCTGCTTAAGTGGTAGCAAGACAAACCCACAGCTTTCTGATTGTTCAAAAGCATTACAATGAACAATATGTCAGTTTCCTGATGCGTGGGTCTCTGAACTACAAAACTCTAACAAAACACAGAGTTTGGACATGTCGTGAAGTAGTGTGGGATCACCTCTGAAGTTATTGCACAATGCTGAAGTCTGCTCTTTCCCAATACTGATTACAACTGATAAGAACACTGAATAAATCAGTCTCATGTTAAGAATCTGTGTTTTTCTCAGACAGACTGCCAGCTAACGTTTGCTCATTGGGTTTGTGACAACTTTAGATCCAGACATTCGGGAGACTTTTAGCAGCTTTTAAGTTGTCTTCAGAGGTCTCTTCAAAACAAACCGACATGGTGATGAAAACACTAAATAAAGCTGTTCCATGATAAAAGTAATTGTTTCTCCGATGCCGTTCGTCACACAGATGGGGCTGAGAGCAGAGCCGCGGCTAACGTTAGCTCAGCTTGCTTCTCTGATGATTTAACATCCCTTTGTCCAATGACTAAGTCCTTAATCGATTAAATATAGTGTTAAAAGAATGCAGGATCTGTATTGTTAAAAATGAATTAACGGAGGACACAACAACGTTACAGGAGACCACATGAAATACGTTATTTAACTTACATATTTCTCTGAAAATTGTTGGAACCATTTGGGATAATGTAAGTACAACATATATTAAAGGTCTAGTTGTTTAAACAATATTTGAATGCATGCAAAATTGCATATTATACCTTAAATGGTGTTGTCATGGTCAACATTTTTATAGATGCTTTCTTTTTTGTTTGGTAGTCAGTGTGACCCAGGATTTGATAAATATATTAAAAATGTTCCTTTATCTAAATCAGTGTAAAGACACAACCATATTATATGTAATACATACAGGATGATGGGGGAGATGGTGAAGAACTTTCTAGATGAGGTGAACTGCACGCCGTAGTCAAGCTGTTCCCAGTGTGTGAGCAGCCTGGCTTTTCCCTGGTCAGGGGTCTCGAAGGGAGTGCCCTTCACTGCATGCATGAACACATACATCCCCTGCAGAGACAAGAACATGGCTGATAATGTCGGGCTAACAATCTGTTAACATATACTGATGACATCTCTGTTTACATCTCCATTTAAACTTACAAATATTGTAGAATAGAAATTATGTTCACAATTACAAAAAATTATGTTTCCAGAGATTTTTTTGTGTAAAGTATGTTACGTTTCTGATCGTAGTGCTTTCTAAATATTCACACATTAGGATTTCCTGCTTTTTGCCATATTTAAAAGTGTTTGGTGTTGTTTGGACTCACAAAACAAGACATTGAAATGCATTCCCTTGGACTTTGAGAAACTGTGTAGGTCATGTTTCCAGTTTGTTTTGGTTATACACCAAATGATTAAGTAGCAATTGTAATGAAACGTTTGGATCAAGGACTCGGAACACAAGGAGAACACTGGAGAGCTGGAACGGATGAACGTTTATTGGATGTTATGGCCGGAGAATTGACGAAGACATTTGCTGCAGCCAGGAAGTGAACAGCTGATGAAGTTTTCTTCATCAGCATTTGATAACCAGACAAAGCTAGCTCTGTTCCTAGAGGGGAGTTATTGCTTACTGCTCTCTGACACTGTGCGTCAGCTTGGTCCTGTTATTATCTGTTTTGGTCAAGCCAAATGGACTCTGGGTCATACCAAGACACAGCTGTGGGGCTCCAATGCCTGCATGAGACAGAGGAGTGAGAGGAGAGGCAATAGCTTCGATGACTAGAACTAAAACTAAAAGGGCCATATAGAGAATTCTACATCACCGATTGCTGAATGACTGAATTATCAGCAAATTGATCGACGGTGACAAACATCTCTAGTTGCAGATTCTCAAAACTCAACAAAAACAAATTCACGCCAACTTACTTATCTGACAAACTAGCTTGGATAAAAGCAATAACTTGGTTGCTGCAGGAGTGTTGAGAGTGAGCTGCACAGACTCCCAACAGAAACATACCAGTTCCTGCCAGAGAATACATGTTCAAAACACAGGACAAATCGAAGATTTATGGCTAAATTCTTTGGGAATTATACTTTCCAATCTGATGCCCCGACTGTAGGTAAAAAACGAAAGAATGCAGTTGGAAATAGAAAACGTGCATTAGACAGTAATACAACTAAAATGCTGTCTTAATCGGCCCACTGCAGCCGTAGTGTGTGCCAAACAATAAGCCTTAGTTGACCTTAGCAGCTACTGTAGTGTTAATAGCCTCATGTACCGGCTGCTGATACACAATCCCTGTAAACTGCCTGCAGCTTGCACTACTAGATGATGTCACACACACATGGACTTTGTTTCTTATTTTTAAGCCAGCCTTGTAACAATGAATAGTCATTTTTCTTTCTTGATGTGGAGTGGGGAAATGATCGTAATAGGTCACGAGGACAGCCTCCCCAAAAATAGAACATATCTCAACAAGCACACACAAGCAGAGGCAGAAGGTAACACACACCAGGCTGTGTGCTGAGCATGCATGCAAGATTCATTTGGCTTGTGAGGCTACAACTGAATTTTATTTTCTTCAAAATGTTATTTAAAATATCCCTTGATTATCACGGTAAACGGAATATTACATTAATGCACACTATGCAAACACTGTGTTGTTCATGATAACACTGGCAGTCGTTTTTTATCCTGTTTTATTTCACAGTCCTTGTCTTGCCATTTATCTTCCTGAAGTGTGTTTATGGAGGCACCAAATACGCCATGGCAAATTCCTCGTATGTGTTACCTACTTGGCAATAAACCTGTTTCTGATTCTTAATATGATTTTGGGAGGACAAAACAAGACTCAGCTCCCCACTTGTTATGTACTATACTTATCAAGAGAATAATCAGTAGATGAATTGATACTGAAAATATCTCTAGTTGCAGTTATATTTATTCTGAGAAAGCTATTCTGTTTCGCTCATTAATTCAGAGAAAAACATGTAATCCGAAGCTGAATCCTGATTTTTATATATATTATAATTTCTGTAATTTGGATAGTCTATGACTTAGGGTCTAAGGATAGAGGGTGTCATATGTTGTACACTGTAAAGCCCTCTGAGACATGTGTGATAGTGGGCTATATAAATAACATTTGATGCATTGATAAAGCAATTTCAAAATGACCTGATTAGCTAGTGTAGTATTTTAGCGTGCTAAGCAGCAATGAAAGTGTGAGACTGTGACTTACAAAGTTGTGTATGACATTCGTAAGGGTCCACACCACCGGCACACTAAAGAAAGGAATGCTCAAGAGCACAATGTGAAGTATTCCAACCCCGAGAGCATAGGTCAGCCAGATCCCTCGACTGTTCATGACTCGAGTGTTCGGGTTCACCTCACTGTGTGCCACACCCACATTCATCCTGCTCTGGGAACAGAAAACAGAGATATTCACAAATCAGTGTACTCTTCTGTGCCACATAAGTATTGGTCTTTTCTTCCCCGTCACGTATTGCAAGAAGTTCCCTCATAATAAAAAGTAATATTTTGGGAATGTCTGTCAAGCTAATAAATGGGGTGAAAATGTTTTAACCCAAAATAAATGTGTTAATTTGCTGGTCTTTATAAAGTGCTAAAAGGTTTAAAATGTCAGATAAATGTTTGAGGTACTATTCATTAATCAGATTTGGACACAATAAGCACTGTAACTGTTATACAAGCTCCAAATACCACAATCCTGAAACATTTAAGGAGCTCTATAATACACGTGATAATAGACACTTCCTGCAGGAAAAATAGAAATGTAATATTCACAATTTTCTATATGCCATACCTTTGTCTGAAGATGCAAATTATGTTTACCAAAAAGCAAGTGTAGCGCTATGCATTCCCTGCAAGTCCAAATGTGATAACAAAAAACACAGCCATTGCAATCTGCATGCACTTTACCCTCGAGCACACTTTCAGCTGCAGACTGGAGTACAGATAACGGCTCGACTTAAGTTCAAAGGCAATGATGACGTTCGTCCATATTCCTAATGAGGCATGGTGCATGCAAACATCCAGCTGTCGGTGTCATCATGTTACCAGCCGGATTACACTCTGTTCTACTGTGAACAAATAACATTTAGTCACATTCACCTAGTATTACATGAAGCTATCTGCCTTATGTGGGATACTAGAGCTCATATCAGCCAGCTGAGATTCAAGTCGATACATGAATTAGTAGATATGTATGATCTCATAACATAACCGATGATTAGACAAATTACTTTAAAATAAGTATCGGCAACGACAGAAATGCAGACAAAAGAAAAGCCTCATTAGAGGATATATGTCTAAAGTTGCATAGAAATAATACTTTGGTACTAAACCACTGTCACTGATTTAGCCTATTCGCATTTTGTAGCAATAGCTGAACCATTAGCTGAGTGAACAAAGTGATTAAACTTCTTCTTGACTGTGAACTGAACGTTATCTTTGTTTTAATGGCTACCTTGCCCTGTCAGGTAGACATGTAAACACGAGACGTCCCCTGCCTTGGACTGCCTTCAGTCGTATCCAGTACATAGCCCAGACCAAACCACTACTAATCTAAACCAAGTTGTTAAGCCTCATTACGTAAAGAAGAAGCATTAAGACACGTTATGTGGTTGAAAGTATAACATTTAACACTCACACAGCCAGTGTTGAAAACTTACAGGTAGTAGCGAGCAGTAGAGGTATGTATAGAAACAAGCTGCTATGGAGAGAAATGGTTTATCTCCTTGTTGATGTGTGCAGTTCACCAGCGCAGACGGAACGTCGTACACTGGCCTGAGCGGAAGTAGTTGCGGTGTTGATGATTCGCAATGGGTAACTTCTCAGGCTGTGTCCCGCCCCCTAACTTTATACACCTATGCCTCAACCAGTTAAACGAACCAAATTGTTATATTAAGGTTTATATTGTATGCGTTGAAAATAAGGGTAAAAGTCTGGTTGATTTTTGAAAGAAAATCTTACAAAAAGCACATACTAAAGTATGTACCTGTAAGCTCTAACTCAGGGTAGAGATGTCCCATTTTACCCGCCCTCGTGTCGCTTCTAGCAAATGAGCGTGTAGTTAAAGGGGCGGGAACACATCATTTCCGCCGTGTAGCTCGTGTTTGTTGTTTATGAAAGATTCAACAGGGGTTGCAGTCAGAATAACTCTTCAGTAAGTCTTTATGGAAACTGCATTTCCTTGCTATTTAATATGTTACATTAAGGTTCTAATTGTGTGAAGTCGCCACGTAATTTGGCACGAGATAAGGTTGTTATCTTTAACCTAACGAGTCTACTCAAGTAAGTCGCGAGCCGTTAAATTAGCTTAGGTTAACCTAAGTAAATGTAACCTTAATGTTACTTTAAACGCAATTCAATAATTTTAATTACATTTCTCTTTATTATTACATTACTTCCGACCAAATTGTGTCATGGCCGAAAGAAGATAACTTGATTGAACTGACATTGGTACTGACTGCCACTATCAGGTAACGTTATTGCAGGTGACATTCTGGTGTCATGACGTTAATACAACATTAACAGTACTAATTTCAATTGGAAATGGGTAATCAATCATCTGTAACGCAATACATGTTCACTTCAATACAATACAAGTAACTTGATTGTCTTGTGTCAGTGGCCTGTCATTTCAGAGGTCTTAGTAACTCGAGGCACTCATTTGTTTTAAAAAAAGAATATAATTTATATGATCTTAAACAAATAGCCATTAGATATCAAGACTCTATGTTAGAATATATCAAGCTTGCTAATTAATACAAATGGACAATGAGGCACATTTTGTTTGTCTCACATAATTCAAGATTAAAAGGCTGTATTGTATTATGCACAACAGCTACAAGAAAAGTTATTTATGTTTATTAAGGATCCCCATTAGCTTTTGCTCTTGACAAAAGCTACTCTTCCTGGGGTCCGACACTTAAAACAATACAACAAAAATAATACAACAACATTCAAGACATAATTCCTGACATCATTAACAACATCACCAATATCATCAACAATTTCCAACATCATCAACAATCTCATCCACTTTCAATATCAATCTCAGCCAAGGATGAGTGCACTAAACACCCACCAGTACAAAGCATGAGATCAAATTAAGTTAGGGCTCACAGCTCACAAAGGTACATGGTCATCAGTAGATGGCCCTTCAATCTCTTCTTGAAAGAGGCTCTGGACTCTATTTCAGCAAGGTAGTTTGGCAATGAGTTCCATTTGAAGATCTTAAGTCTCAGGCTCCTCAAACAGTGCAACATACAGTATATGTAAGACATACACATACAAATACATAACAGTGTGCAAGACAGCAGTGCAAGTCTTTGAGTCTGTTTTCTATCATTGTCATTTTTGAAATTGTTGTCAACGTGTGTGTGTGTGTGTGTGTGTGTGTGTGTGTGTGTGTGTGGTGTGTGTGTGTGTGTGTGTGTGTGTGTGTGTGTGTGTGGTGTGTGTGTGGTGTGTGTGTGTGTGTGTGTGGTGTGTGTGTGTGTGTGTGTGTGTGTGTGTGTGTGTGTGTGTGTGTGTGTGTGTGTGTGTGTGTGTGTGTGTGTGTGTGTGTGTCTCTCTCTCTCTCTCTCTCTCTCTCTCTCTCTCTCTCTCTCTCGCTCTCTCTCGCTCTCTCTCGCTCTCTCTCTCTCTCTCTCTCTCTCTCTCTCTCTCTCTCTCTCTCCCCCCCAATACCTCAATACCCCAATACCCCAATGTCTGGCTGATGTTGTGACCATGGTTGCGACTCAATTGCACGCTGAAGAACCACAATGAAACAGGACTTTTCTTCAACAGGTTCCAAAGATCATGAAGCAGCTGCCTCCAGATACTGTGCGGCTGCTGTCCAGCTCACAGGTCATCACCTCTGTGCTGAATGTTGTGAAAGAATTGATGGAAAATTCCCTGGATGCTGGAGCTACAAGCCTTGACATTAAACTGGTACAGTAGAAATTCATTTTGAAAATATGATTGAAGAGTGAGTTGGCGTTTTATTGCCTATTTTAAAGATTAATTTGAGAATAGGGTTTTTTTCCTGCATGTAAACTTTAAGTCTTTAGAACTCACAACACTGATTTTGATATCCCTTCCATTTGCTAAGGCAGATTACATTTTATTATTGGATTTCACGTTGCAGGAGAACTACGGATTGGACCGGATAGAAGTGCGTGACAACGGCCATGGAATCAAAGCTGAAGACACTCCTGTGATGGCTCTGACACATTTTACTTCAAAGATCTTTTGCCACGAAGACCTGGAGCGACTGGAGACATACGGCTTCAGAGGAGAGGCACTGGGCTCCATCTGTGCTGTGGCCGAGGTGACAACTATTCACCAACATGTCTGAATTATATTACAGTCAGATCAGAATAGGCAAATGGGGCCGTGTTATTAGAATCGGAAATAGTTTATTTGTCTCACATCACATTTACATAGTTACAGCCAAGGGGACAATGCATATAAAAGTCCAAATAAAATGAGACTAGCATATTAAAAAAGAGGCAAGCTCATAATATGAATATAAATCAAATAAGTACACACAGCCATGGTAAAAAACATAAACAAAAAGCAGTAAGTTAACGTATAAAAGAAGTAAAGTAGCAGCTATGAGTGACATTAAAGGGGCCCTTGTATGCCCATTTTCAGATTCATATTTGTATTTTGTGTCTCCACAAAATACTGCCTGTCTTTTTACCCTCTGTCTGAAACCAGAGCCCAGTCTCTGATTGGTTAGCTGGCTGGCTCTGTGCTACAAGAAAGGGAAAAGCCTAATAGAGCCTTTTTAATATATTGTAAGAATGTGTTATTTTACAACAGTTTTGTTACAGCTTGAAGTAATGTAACAAATCTAAAGTAGCAGCCAAGAATAATATATATTGAACATAAGCAAAGATTATTGCACAACAGTGTTGTCAGTGGTGCGTGCTTGCATGCGTGCGTGCATGTCAGCATGTGTGATACATATTGCTCTAAAATGTGTACAAGTTGTACATATACATACAATAATTGAACTCAATTCTCACCTTTGTGTCAATTATAATATTATAAATGTAAGGTGGTTGTTAAGCATATCAGTTTTATTAGGAATTAAATATACATCCTGGTTTATTACAGCATATAAAGTGTGATAGTTGGCAGCCTGATGTTTTATTGTACTCTTCTCCTTTCAGGTGGTTGTCATCACAAAGACAGAGGAGGAGGACATCAGCACACAGTACACGCTGAACTTCAAAGGACAGATTGTTTCTCAGAAGCCGTCTCACTTGGGTCAAGGCAAGACACAAATAATTCAATCCGTCTTTAGTGAGCAGCCAAAATCAAAGACAGCTTTATACAATAATAGTAGAGTGGGTCACTGAAGTTGGAGTCACTCTGGGTTTGAAACTTTCTGGATCTACTATTCTACGAATCCAATTTCGCTTCAGTATGGATTCTTAATTCAGAAATGATTCTGGATGGAGTACATAGGGCTGCTAATTTCAGTATCTACTCTATTCTATTCTGCTGTGAGGAGCGGCACATTATCACATGATAACAGAGTCAAATAAGTATAAGATTCAATTGTTATATCAACTACATTCATTGCAATCAGTGTTTGTTATTTAAAGAAACCAATGCAGCTTGACACAGCTGTGACTTGCTGTGAATGATACGTTTTTGTAAGTTAAAGCATATAGTTGGGGCTTTACCTTGCTGTGGGATATTGATTTTCTTTTGGGTGGTTAAATAGGATTTGATGCTGGCTTCTCCTTATATCTACTGTGGGTAAAACACTGACCTCATACTTCCTCACTTTAAAACATCCAAACTATCCATCAAGGGATAACTTAAAATGATGATAGAGGTAATATTATTACAGAAGAACACACACCTTGAACACTAACCAGTTAGTCCAGTGTTTACCCTAGGTTTACAGCTTTGGGGGGGCAATGTGGTGCTATAAATATATATATATATATTAGGGCTGTCAGTCGATTAAAATATTTAATCGCATGATTGTCCATAGTTAATCGCGATTAATCGCAAATTAATCGCACATTTTTTATCTGTTCTAAATGTACCTTAGAGGAATATTTTTCAAGTTTTTAATACTCTTATCAACATATGAGTGGACAAATATGCTTTATGCTAATGTTTATTATCATTTGAACAATGACAAATATTCTCATGAATATTAAACACAACAACCTCTGAACTTTACAAATATTCGCCTCAATTCAACCTGGAACCTCTCTCATACAATACAAATGGTGTGTGTGATCGTTGGAGCTATGTGCAACTCAAGGCATATGCTCGAACGGGAGCTGCCTGTACGCTGCAATCATGTTGCTGCAATCATGAGTGTGCTGACTTCTCGTACAATGTCCCGCTGTCTGCTTCCTGCATCAAGTCAAGTGCTCGGCGCAGTTGTGTGGATATGGCGCTCCTCTGTTTTCATTTAAACAGCTCTTTATATCCGTTAGCGCAGCTAGCTAGCACCCGATGCTAACAACAACAATAGCCGCGTTCACACTGCGGTACGGTAATGCACATAAGGTCTCTCTCTTGCTCGCTCGGACCACACGTACACACACCCTCCCGGTCCTCCAGATGGCCAGTCGGTGCCTGCCGGTGAGCGTGGAAGTGTGGTCTGACACAAGCGGGCGGCAGGAGCGGGGCTGTCAGCAGCATCAGTTTGTAGATGGTATTTTAAACTCGATGCGCTCTGAAACTACGGGGCGGCCGAGGAAAAAAAATACACATGCGTTAATCGCGTTAAAATAATTAGTGGCGTTAAAAAAAAATTGCATTAACGCGTTAACTTGACAGCCCTAATATATATATATATATATATATTTAAGCAATAGCTCACGACAGGCCGTGGTATATGCTCATTATATTACAGCTAAGGGGCGTGGTTCGGCGCGAAGCGGAGGGTCGACAACCCCCTTAGCTGCAGGCAGTTTGCTTTTCAGCCCAACGGTATACTGTTTTTCTCAGACGCGGAGGGATACTGACTTGTTGTGAAAAGTAACTTACAATTCTACCCGTGGTATACGCTCAGTATATCACGGCTAAGAACCAATCAGATTGCTTGATTTGACTTGTCCGTTTTATAAGTTAACGCGTTAACGCAACATTTTTTTAACGCCACTAATTATTTTGCGATTAACGCATGTGTATGTCCTCTGCCCGCCCTTAGTTTCAGAGCCCAAAGGCTTGACGTTGTTGTTGTTGTTGTTAGGTGGATGGTGTAAGATTCTAGCGAGAGATATGGATACAAAAAAAGGTGTTTTAAACAGCAAGCCAAGCACACAGCTGATGCCGACAGCCCCGCTCCTGCCGCTCGCTTGCAGCAGACCACGCTTGAAAGTTTGCCGGGGAGACGCCTGGGGGGTATACTACGAAGCAGGATTTTCGCTTAGCCAGCTAAATTCAGGGAAAACTCGGCTTTCCGGTCCTACGAAGCTGGTTCTCTTTTTAGCAGGCTAGATCTCCATGGTAACTTATGCTTAGCGGCTAACCTGGTCGGGACCTGGGGGGTATACTGCGAAGCAGGATTTTCGCTTAGCCGGCTAAATTCAGGGAAAACTCCGGCTTTCCGGTCATCCGAAGCTGGTTCTCTTTTTAGCAGGCTAGATCTCCATAGTAATATATGTTAAGCAGCTAACCTGGTCGGGACCAGGTTAGGTTGCAGGCTAAGAGCTCAACTCAGTGAAAGCACCGCCTGCTGACCAATCAGAGCTCAGTGTGCGGAGTTTAAAGCGATCAAGTCATATTACAGGAGAAAGGAAATACAGAAAAACTGCCGTCGCAGGAAAGACGGCCGGCAAAAATCACCGACTGTGTGAACGTGAACATGAATAGAATATCACCTCCATCTTCAGAGCAATCTGACTATTATAACATTAGCGTTAAGAAAGCTTACTTAAATATCGGCCACAACATAAGTAACCGGATCAGAGTACATTAAGTACAGTCCGCGGCATATCACTTCATAATGTATCATATATCTCCTTATCTGAGTCAGCTGAGCCGTATCTGGCCGTGCAACACTCACAGCGTCACATACTGTATGCAGAAGTATTATTTTAAGCAACACATAAGTTGACGAAACACTCGAGACAAATGTAATTGAAGTCAGATCGTGTTTTAGACGGGGCAGTGATATCATAAACCTGTTAATGTACGCATTCAAACACTTGTTCTGTTACCAGCTGTATTCACCTTGCAGGTGCAGCTCTGAGGCTTTGATCCTGATCAAGTGTTTAAGTCATGGATGTTTAAAGTTTAACTTCTTCATTTTTGACTAGTATTAAAGTTCACTTTTCATTCAGGAAGTATGACGCTGCGCTGTCAGTACGCTTCTCCATGTTTGTGATTGGTCGAATGCTCCAAATACCACCCCTTTCATGTGAACGCGCACCTAACTAGATAGGACACGGCTGGCTTGAGCGATCCACTTGATAACCAGCGTCGTAGTACAGTTTAGCGAGAGCGCGTATGTTTTGGATTAGGCCAACCGGCTAACTCAAACATATCCAGGTTAGGTTGAACCAGGTTCGTAGTATAGGCCCCAGGTTAGGTTGCAGGCTAAGAGCTCAACTCAGTGAAAGCACCGCCTGCTGACCAATCAGAGCTCAGTGTGCGGAGTTTAAAGCGATCAAGTCATATTACAGGAGAAAGGAAATACAGAAAAACTGCCGTCGCAGGAAAGACGGCCGGCAAAAATCACCGACTGTGTGAACGTGAACATGAATAGAATATCACCTCCATCTTCAGAGCAATCTGACTATTATAACATTAGCGTTAAGAAAGCACTTAAATATCTGCCACAACATAAGTACACTGAGTGCAGACGTCGATGTGTCCCATTATCATTCATATCACATCATATCATATCACATCATAATGTATCATATATCTCCTTATCTGAGTCAGCTGAGCCGTATCTGGCCGTGCAACACTCACAGTGTCACATACTGTATGCAGAAGTATTATTTTAAGCAACACATTAAGTTGACGAAACACTCGAGACAAATGTAATTGAAGTCAGATGGTGTTTTAGACGGGGCAGTGATATCATAAACCTGTTAATGTACGCATTCAAACACTTTTTCTTTTGCCAGCTGTATTCACCTTGCAGGTGCAGCTCTGTGGCTTTGATCCTGGATAAAGTGTTTAAGTCATGGAGGTTTAAAGTTTAACTTCTTCATTTTTGACTAGTATTAAAGTTCACTTTTCATTCAGGAAGTATGACGCTGCGCTGTCAGTACGCTTCTCCATGTCTGTGATTGGTCGAATGCTCCAGATACCACCGCTTTCATGTGAACGCGCACCAAACTAGATAGGACACGGCTGGCTTGAGCGATCCACTTGATAACCCGCGTCGTAGTACAGTTTAGCGAGAGCGCGTATGTTTTGGATTAGGCCAACCGGCTAACTCAAACATATCCAGGTTAGGTTGAACCAGCTTCGTAGTATAGGCCCCTGGACAACAACAGCGATAGCTAAATGGGTGGCTACAACTTAACATTGTGGAGGGCGAGGGGCTGCGTTAGATAATTCGGATCGCATCCAACGTGTCGACTGCACATCACAGCGCATTATTTTGACCCACAGTGGGAACTTCAGTCTCATGCTTTGACTGCTATGAAGACAGAGGAGCGGCATTTCGCCGACAACTGTAAACAGGCTTGTCTGTTTGAGCAACTGGCTCAGTGCAGAGAAGTAGACAGGGTTGGGAGAGAGTGTAGGTACATTTTAGAACAGATACAAAATGTGCGATTAACTATGGACATTGTGTGATTAAATATTTGTAATCGACTGACAGCCCTAATATATATATATATATATATTAAAAGAAACAACAAAAAAACACCTTGAATTTCAGGGGGGGCGCGGGGCTCCGTTGGCAGGACGCAGCGCCCCCCCAAGACAATGGTAGGGGAAACACTGTAGTCTATTTGTGTCATTTAGCCTTGATGCTTAAAAACCCTCTTATCCTACAATCTGTTGCACACCTCTGCTCTTTGTGTTTTGCAGGAACAACAGTGAGTGTCCTGAAGCTTTTCAAAAATCTTCCAGTGAGACGACAGTACTATTCCACAACCAAGAAGTGCAAGGAAGAACTGAAGAAGGTGCAGATCCTGCTGCTGGCCTACGCCATTATAAAACCTGAATTAAGGCTCACACTCATTCACAATAAGGTCAGTAGCTCCTCCTACATTTGCAGATATAAATAGGTAACGTTTTTTTAAACAAATCTGAGTTGTGAGTAGGCTAAAAGTAATGCCAAATGTAAATGGCAGCTTTCGTTTAGCACAATGCATTATATATACAATTAACAATGGCTACTGGTGACATTTTACATTTAGGCAAAGTTAAAATGACTTATAATATATTTTATTTTTCATTCGTCAAAGTGATGTGCCTTTACAAAAATGAGTATAAAACACTGAGGATTTGAAAGATGAACTTAAAAGGTTTGTAGTTTGGTACATCAGGGATAAAGGCAGTTTTGGTCAGCTTGGTTTTATGTAGGTAACAAAATATTTTTTACTGTGGTTTTTACATATAAGTTACAATAAAGATTTAATTTTGAATCAAAAAACATATCTATTTGTCCTAGTTTCAAACCAAAAACAAGCCACAGCATTAATCACAATTTAGCTGTCTGTGCATTACAGGCAATCATCATTTCCTTAAAATATATGAAATACACTGCTGTGTATCTTAGAGCTACAGTACACTGGTATCTGGGTCTTTAATCTGAGCGTAGAGATGGACAGCAAGAGGGGATAATACATCAGGAGTGGTGTGAGGAGTTTCTGTGGACGTTGCAGTGCATCTTATCCTCTGTAAAAACCTGCCACATTAGTCACTTTAAACTATTTAAACAAGGTCTGTATGTACTGTTATGTTGCTGGCTTCAACAGCCAGTCCTATGACCAACGATCAAAACAAAGAAGGACCATGGGATAACATTTTATTCTTTTCTGCTAATATGTAGACAAGGAAGATGTAGCCAAGATCAGCAAGAGACGCTGAATGTGTTGGCTGTCTTCTGACTGTTTACTGCGTTAAGTGTTGAGATTTTCCCGACTACAGTCTCCATTCCCTATAGTTGCCTTTCAAGTCCGTTCAGTTAAGGGTATTACACTTGGGCTGGAGCCACACGAGGACGATAACGCAAACGGACCGAAATCGATATCAAAAAAGTATTCCGTCCACACGCAATAGGCACCAGAAACGTGTCCGTTCACACGAGACTGCTCGAAAGCGCCGGAGACGCTGTAGTACATATGCCGGGCCTGTAAGTGGCGCTGTACTCCTGCCACAAAAGCAGTGAAGAAGACTTGCCCTTCTTCTTTGTTATTTATTGAGCTTTAAAACAAATGAATAACGACTCTATATAATAATATAAGAATAAAAAACGGAGCCTCTCTTTTCCTCCCCCTTTTCTGACAGCCCAGCATCTGATCTCTAAGCAGGAGAGGTGGGAGAGGCGGGGCTATTGCTTCAACGTTATCAGGACATGATCGTATAGGCGTAAACACGGTGCCGTGTGCCCCCCCGTAGCAGATCTACCCACCTTGGGACCCGTTATCGTTATATGCGTTTCCATGTCGGCCTCGTGTGGCCGAACCGTCTATATGATAGAGAACTATAGCGGATACGACGGTTAACGTCCTCGTGTGGCTGGGGCCTTGGAAAATTGGTTTAAAGAACACATAAAATACATTTTAATCACTTCTCATACTGTGTGTTGTCCTTAACGCACAGCAACCACAAGGTGTCCTCATCAGTCTTCCAATGACTGTTCCCACATCACTGGCTCAAAATCTCCCTCAGTTTTTGTTCATATGCCATATATTTATGGCACAGTGATGTATGTGTGGTCTTAATTGAGACAATGCCAATGTGTACAAGCACATGTAAAATGCCATACTTTACAAGTGTAATTCATATTGGAGGAAAACAAGTTTTGAATCCAAGGAGTTCTGGTCCTTTACACTTTAACTGTACTGCTACCACTTCTTATAATAATAAGGATAATAATTATATTTATACTAAACATTCGAAAGAAGTCAAAAAGATGTTTCCAACATAATACATTAAGAGAAATAACTTGCATGAAATTATCTGCATTTGCGCTGCATTAGAAACATTGACATTTGTTTTTGTTTTTAATGTGGTAAATCAATCTGAAATTAATCATTAAAAACAAGACACATGGGTTGGGGGGGGACACAAATACTTGATGCTGCCATTTTGTCATACGATGTTTCCCGGTGAAAATTTCACTTATTTGATAACGTGAAATATTTTGGGAAAGGATGTGCACGGATATTCTAGATGCTAATAACAGTATTTCGTAAGATTCGGGCATGAACAATTGTATTCACAATCAATCGTTTATCAAATGAGTTGCCAATTAATATTGTGTCAACTGACCATCAGTAAACTAAGGTTGCAGCTCTAATGTATAATGATGACCTGTATGAATCTTTCCAACCACTCAGTTTGACTCCACAGGGAACAGTGACACATCTTCCTTCATAAAAAACTCTCTGACGTAAAGTGATTCTAAATTGCAACATACTGTATGAAGTGTAGCTTTAAGGACTGTTTATGTCCTTTAGTGAATGGAAAGCCAATAAACAAGTTGATTGTTGGGTGACGTAGTTCACAATAACTAACACGCATACCAAAGAAATGCATTATATTCCACAATGTACAATTGTGTTGACAGCATTTATCATCAACCTAAACACCATTCATTATTTATCATTAGAAGTATATTTAGGTTGCATGATTTTAGGCCAGTTTTGTTTGGTTACTTTTAATCACCTTCGCCCTGGGTTGCAGACTTTTCACAATAAGATTAGCTGTGGAACTATTTAGGAATTACACATTTCCATCCCTTATGCTCTTTCCCACCGCAGCTAAGCGTAACTGTCAGGTGCTCCGAACACAAACATTACTGACTGTTAACTCTGATTATGACGCCTGAGTAAGTTGCTGAACACAGCTGCACACTTAACCCCAGATTCGGTTTCAGCTGCAGCCACAGGAGTGGTGTGGTGTGGGTCACACAGGGGCCAAGCGACCACCTTATAACTTTCATAGAAATCAGGTTGAATGTGATCAGACTCAGAAGAAGCTAGTGAACCTTTTTTGTGCAATCAGCACTCTGTTGCCCCTATCCCTTATCTCCAACTCGGCTATTTGTACTGTGTCGTGTTTCACAGCTTCTTGAAAAACCGTTTACTGGAGTGATCCATTTACATGAGCTAAATTGCGTATTTAATAGCCGAGACATGCCCTGTGTGTGCATGCTTTTAGAAATCAACACCCGCGAAATATATTCAATGGTGGACATAAGCTAACTCCTGGGGGTCAATACTCTCTTTAATGCTTAGGAAAATAATTATGACCTTAAATAATAACTTTATTTCTAAAATGTATTTTCAGTAAAAGAGTTACAAAGTGTTGTATATGAAAGAAAGTGTCTTCCAATTTCCTTTTTTTTGTGATTTCCTACCTATTTAGGGTTAAAAAAACATCTTGCAATTTAGACTTTTTTTATTTTATTTTATTTTAAAATGTTACAGTATGTCCACTGTAGAGGACGTCGGGACCATATTAGTTTGAAAAGACAGCCAAAATTAACAGATGGACTATGTAACGTATTATGGTTATAGAGTGATATTAATACAATAATACATTCACCTTTATTTAAAACATGAATAAGTAATTGATCTGAACATTGCTGTTTATTTGGTCAATAAAAAACTAGCTTGTTTTTTGGTGAATCTTTCCAGATCTTCAAAGACTTTGTAGTCAACGTACTGAAAGTACCTCATTGACTCTCAGCACGGGCTGTAGGGTCATCTTGACTAGTTTTATGGATGTGGTCTCCATTTGACCATGTTCATAGAAACAAAGCTTGCATTCCTGAGGCAACTCTCATTTGTCATGGCTCCACTTAAAATAAAAACAACAATAAGACATACGTGCTACTCTTGGCCCACAGGGGGCCATGTCTTTCCAGCTCGTCCCTATCTGTCTCCATGTATCTATCTGTGCGCTCATGGAGCCTCCTGCATCTTTCCCCCCTTCTTCTTGACCCTCTTCTATCCCAGGTGTGAAAGCCTCATCTCTCTCATCATCGGAGAGCTCAACATCTTAATCTCCCTGAACTTTCTGGTACAGAAAATGTCTGCTTCAGTTCCGTCTCCTGCAACAATATTGAGTCATAAAGTCCATGAAGACGGTCTTGACGTCCACTAGAATGGACATTTATAAAAGGGCTGTTATTTGAAAACTTGAATTATTTAATTGCTTTCAGAACTAATTATACAGTTCCTCACATGTTAATAAACAATAATATATATGATTTTCAGGTAAAAATGACAATTATTCAACAATATTTGACTTATTTGACTCCTGCTTCTATACAGTTTTGTTTTTCGTATGCCAGCCATTTTGGATGAAAAGAAAGAGGAACTTCCCAGCATGCAATTTTAACCAATGACATATCACTGGAAAGACCAGGATGTCCTCTGTACAGCACATCAGGGATTGATAGAGTAGCTCAAAAGAGTAAAAGGAGATGCATGTTAACAAAATGTCCACTACAGTGGACATTTTCAATGGGCTGGGTCCCAGGAGGATACACATAAAACAGAGCAAAGATGGGAAAAGATACAAAGTGTCAGGAAGCAAATCGAGAACTACAGGTGCAATGTCAAATATTGATATAAAAACAATAAAATGAATTCAAACCAACAGTCATAAAAGTAAATAGCTAAAAAAAAAAAAATACTAAATCAGCGGAATGAAATGCAGCTGTATACAAGTGGTTTATGAGGAGTGATTTAACATGGGGTACAACAAAATAAATGTAAACATATTAAACACATAAAATTAAATAAATAAGTAAAAACCTTAATTTGCACCCGAACAAAAGCAGAGTGCACAGTTGTAATGCTTAACACTTCTGTATATTAATATTTGTATCTACACATTACATTACATTGCATTTAGCTGACGCTTTTATCCAAAGCGACTTACAATAAGTACATTCGACCAGGAAGACACAACCTTGAGGAAAACAGAATCATATAAGAACATCAGGTTTCAAAGAGCCAATCGTTTCAAGTGCTACTCAGCTGGCTATAGATAAGCCAGTCCTTTATTAGTATATAAGTGCTCTGTTAGCAGTTCTTTGTTAGTCATTCTATCGCTCGAAGTGGAGTCGAAAGAGATGAGTTTTCAGTCTGCGCCGGAAGGTGTGTAAGCTTTCTGCGGTCCTGATTTCAATGGGGAGCTCATTCCACCATTTTGGAGCCAGGATAGCAAACCCACGTGTTTTTGCTGATGGGAACTTGGGTCCCCCTCGCAGCGACACCAATATTTCTACTGCTGTATAGTGTTCAAAGTGTAAATAATACAACAGTTCTTGTTGATATGAAATAAAAGCATGGTTTATTTCTTGTTTGTTTAAAGCCATTGATTTTCACTTGAACAACATTGTCTTTACCATGTCTTTAATGTTCCCTGCCTTACATTTTTGACATGCTCTGATAAGGCTTCTGTTCATGCTGGTGTTTGTGTGTCTCTTGCTGAAGCTCATGACTGAAACAAAATGTATGCTCTGCAGGTATGTGTGCTGCTGTAGTTACTAACTTGACGGGGGGTTTATGCTGTGTGATCCGCCTGATGTGGACTTATGGAGATTGACTGGTGTCATATTGTTTGCAGATGGTGGTTTGGCAGAAGGCCAAGGTGGCCGATCACAGAAGTGCCCTCGTTGCTACACTGGGGGCCAGCACCGTTGCCAACCTGCTCCCTTGCCACCATCGCCAAGAGCAACCAGAGGTCAGTTAAGGGCAAATATGCTGAGGTCAGAGAGAAATATAGCAAATACATTTTGTTAAAGTTTTCTTTGGCTGCGATGCAAATTTTACATAAGCTACAACAATTATTTCACATTTTTGATAAGTTAGTTTGATATATATTTCCCCACAAAATAACCATTTATATATCAGGAAGTCACCCTCATCTATCCTTGATTTCTTAATATTTCTTGCATACCTCTACGGCAGTGCTTCTCAAAGTGTGGTCCGCGGACCACTGGTGGTCCGTGAGCGCCCCCTAGTGGTCCGTGAGTATATTGGTAACATTTCACATTTGAAATAAATAAATACATTTAAGTTTTCCGCACTCTCGCGGGAATATCTCCGCAATGGAACGAGCTTAAGTTTCACATTCTATTGCATGATAAAGCTCAGGGCAACACCTTTGTCACACATGTTGCCACTTATTTGTACCATCTTCAGGCGATTTATAATCTGTTCTAGAAAAACGATGTGTTTTGGGATATTTGTGGAGTTAGGTGGTCCGCGAGTGTTTTTTTATTGGTTAAGTGGTCCTTGGTTTGAAAAGGTTTGAGAAACACTGATCTACGGGGAATTAAGCATTTTTGATGAACAAAAAAAAAACGATGTCAAAATATCTGCTTACAAACTTTTAAAGAACTCTTGAAGTATAATCTAAGAGTGAGTAAGAGTGAACACAGAGTGAGAAATTTGTATAAAAATGATCATTTTGGAGGTGAAATGTTCCTTAAACCTGTCTGACTGTCTTATGGTCAAAGTCACCTTTGTTATTCTTAAGAAAAGGGTGGCGTGAATGTGAAGAGAATGACAGATAAGCGTCACAGGCACATTGCACGGCTGAGCTGACCACATCACCCCAACTCTGGCCTCACTGCACTGCACCTTTATTTGTTTTTATGGGCTGACTCCGACTTATTTAGCAGAACTCCTCCATCGCTACACCCCAGCCAGAGCTTTACGGTCGGCTGATCAGCTGCTGCTGATATTGCCCAAGACCAGGCTCAAAACCCGAGGGCACCGAGCCTTCGCAGCAGCTGTCCCTAGGCTCTGGAACACTCTGCCCCTCCTTGTGAGGTCGGCCCAGACCCTAGAGGTTTTTAAATCTACACTTAAGACTCACTTCTTCTCCCTGGCCTTCTAGTCAGAGCGGCGCACGACTCCTGACATTTCCCTGTATGTGATTTTTGCTGTTGTAATTTGTGGTCTTCTGTTTGCTATGGTAGTAAAGTGTTTTTATTGTATGTACAGCACTTTGGCTCGACCAAAAATCGCTTAAAAAATGTGCTATATAAATAAAATTTGATTTGATTTGGGACAAAGCCGTAAGCTGCCGACCCACACACCTCCACTACACCACTTGCACTCTTTGCTCTCACACAGAGGCTCCCATGCCCCTTTGCCCTTCATTGTGTGGAAATTATGGTAGTTCATCATAATGCACACATTTGCCCTCTTAAAAAAGCAAATTTTTCAAATCCATCTTAATGTTATGTCAGTCTCCTTTTCAGGTTCAAATCAATTTAACAATTGGGACAGATTTTATTTATTTCAGGAATGTTCCTGAAGTCATTTTGACAAATTGTTTTTGCTTTATAAAGATCTTAATATAACTGTCAATATTACATGTAATGTCTAGTTAAGATTGATACATTTCGCAGAGCAAATGTGTACATGCACGTTATACTTGACCGTGAGCTCATCATGAACGCCTGGTCTGCAGCCAGCACATGTGGTCAGTTGGTGGCTGGCCAACTGTTCCCTTGCCCTTTTCTCTTGAGTTATTTTCTGATGAAAAGTGAGAGATTTGTGTTAGCTAAGCTTTGCTGCGCTGGTCATAATCAAATTATTGTCGAGCAGTAACTTTCTGCTTGGTCACGGTAGATGTCATGTGGCTCGTACCTGCTGCCAGGCTGCCAGTTAATCCACTCTGACAGATATGGAGCAGCCCTCTCTCATTTTTCTCTTTGTTGTTGTTATTATGCTGCTGCACCTCTGAGCCCAGTTATGAGAACAACCTTTCACCTCTTCCTCCTACTCCCTGTAGCAATGAAAGAGAACTTTTGTCCTCTTTGTCCCCAGCACCAAAGCTTAGTGATCAAGAGAACCAGGTTGACAATTTCACCGGGGCCTCGCTCCGGGAGAATCTTAAGAGCCGTTCTACTGCAGAACAAAATGTGACACTCGTTTTTGGCAGCATGACTTCACATGGCCACGGTCCTTTGGGGCCAGAGGTGCTCTCATAAAGTGACCCTAATGAGCAGAAATAGAGAGAAGCACATGTGCCCCGACCTGAAAGAGCAGTTCATTTATTAACTTCATTAGCGTGCGTTGCTGCTAAATATAATGAGCCCTAGGCAATGTGGAAAAAAGGCATAGCTATGCCGCTTGCAATCTGTAGAGCATTAATGGCCTTCCATCATTTCTTACTAGCTTACATTCAGGATGATTCAGTTTTAGGTGCAAATTGTTCAGTTGTAATTCAGTTAATCATTTTCAGCTCATGAAGAGTGGCTCTGGCAAGATTTTAGGTGAAACGTGATCATTTACGACTTGCCTGAAAGTTGATAGACTTGAGAGGAAATTACAAACTGCTTACTATGAGAACAAGTTTAATATTAGTCTTTGTATTGTCCTTCTGTCAACTGCACAACTTTTGTCCTGGTTTGACTGTTTATGAAGCATATACAGTGGGGCAAAAAAGTATTTAGTCAGCCACCAATTGTGCAAGTTCTCCCACTTAAAAAGATGAGAGAGGCCTGTAATTTTCATCCTAGGTACACTTCAACTATGAGAGACGGAATGAGAAAAAATAAAATTGTCTGATTTTTAAATAATTTATTTGCAAATTATGGTGGAAAATAAGTATTTGGTCAATAACAAAGTTCATCTCAATACTTTGTTATATACCCTTTGTTGGCAATGACAGAGATCAAACGTTTTCTGTAAGTCTTCACAAGGTTTTCACACACTGTTGCTGGTATTTTGGCCCATTCCTCCATGCAGATCTCCTCTAGAGCAGTGATGTTTTGGGGCTGTCGCTGGGCAACACGGACTTTCAACTCCCTCCAAAGATTTTCTATGGGGTTGAGATCTGGAGACTGGCTAGGCCACTCCAGGACCTTGAAATGCTTCTTACGAAGCCACTCCTTCATTTCCCGGGCGGTGTGTTTGGGATCATTGTCATGCTGAAAGACCCAGCCACGTTTCATCTTCAATGCCCTTGCTGATGGAAGGAGGTTGTCACTCAAAATCTCATGATACATGGCCCCATTCATTCTTTCCTTTACACGGATCAGTCGTCCTGGTCCCCTTGTAGAAAAACAGCCCCAAAGCATGATGGTTCCACCCCCATGTTTCACAGTAGGCATGGTGTTCTTTGGATGCAACTCAGCATTCTTTCTCCTCCAAACACGTCTAGTTGAGTTTTTACCAAAAAGTTCTATTTTGGTTTCATCTGACCATATGACATTCTCCCAATCCTCTTCTGGATCATCTAAATGCTCTCTAGCAGACTTCAGACGGGCCTGGACATGTACTGGCTTAAGCAGGGGGACACGTCTGGCACTGCAGGATTTGAGTCCCTGGCGGCGTAGTGTGTTACTGATGGTAGCCTTGTTACTTTGGTCCCAGCTCTCTGCAGGTCATGGACTCGGTCCCCCCCGTGTGGTTCTGGGATCTTTGCTCACCGTTCTTGTGATCATTTTGACCCCACGGGGTGAGATCTTGCGTGGAGCCCCAGATCGAGGGAGATTATCAGTGGTCTTGTATGTCTTCCATTTTCTAATAATTGCTCCCACAGTTGATTTCTTCACACCAAGCTGCTTACCTATTGCAGATTCAGTCTTCCCAGCCTGGTGCAGGTCTACCATTTTGTTTCTGGTGTCTTTTGACAGCTCTTTGGTCTTGGCCATAGTGGAGTTTGGAGTGTGACTGATTGAGGTTGAGGACAGGTGTCTTTTTATACTGATAACGAGTTCAAACAAGTGCCATTAATAAAGTTAACGAGTGGAGGACAGAGGAGGCTCTTAAAGAAGAAGTTACAGGTCTGTGAGAGCCAGAAAATCTTGTTTGTTTGTAGGTGACCAAATACTTATTTTACCGAGGAATTTACCAATTCATTCATTAAAAATCCTACAATATGATTTCCTGGATTCTTTCCTCCCATTCTGTCTCTCATAGTTGAAGTGTACCTAGGATGACAATTACAGGCCTCTCTCCTCTTTTAAGTGGGAGAACTTGCACAATTGGTGGCTGACTAAATACTTTTTTGCCCCAACTGTAGTATAAATCATATCCAAAAATATGGATTTCAAGGCAACTTCAGTCAAACAAATACACAGTTTAGCTATCTTCTTCATGTACACAAAATTCAAATTTATAAGGCATTTCAATTTTTTATAGGCAACACATAATAACACCAGATTTGAATAAAACCCTGTAGTTTAATAAAAGTAGTGGTCATGAATTTTTCTTTCACAAAAACTTTTTCTGGCAATTATATGAAATAACCTCTTGATCATCCGACATTTAGAAATAGGTACATTTTAACCCAATGTCAACAGAGGTGTAAATTAGTTGATGGGATGAGTGTAGTGAGCTTCTCTGGGATTTAAGATGTACTACTCGTCCTCTTTATGCCGTGACAGTGTATGTTGGTATGCCATTCTTGCTGCTGAGTGCTGACTTGCATGCGCACAAGCAGAATTAATGGCTTCCCTTCCCAGCTGTGCAGCTGTGCTGTCAGCAGAATGGATCAACCGTGCCGTTCTAGTTGAAAATGTAATGATGATAAAGTTATAATGTTAGTTATTTAATAATGTCAAGGTTTCTTACTGGAAAGTTTGTATATGAAACTGACTTTGTGATTGATCATAAATCCTTTTTTTTTTTTTTCAGATTGTTTTAGAGGGCTTTTTCCAAAGCCTGGAGCAGATTACTCCTCTACAAGCTCCCCTAACCCGGACACACACATTCATATACATCACAAACCGGCCTGTCCACCACAAAGATATAATGAAGGTAATAATTTTAGATAACTCCATACAAAACAATCCATACAAAGAAATTAGTTTCTTTCTACAATACCATTCTTTTATGTTTATTTAAAAAACCTCTTGCATCTCTTCTGTTGGATTGTGTGATGGATCATCAGCTGTTGCGGTCCAACACTACACCGCTCAGTATCCAGATGACTCAGCGCGAAACCGTTATCCCACTGTCATGCCTTAAGATTACAGTTGCACCAAACTCAGTCGATGTCAATCTGACACCGGACAAGACCCAGGTTCTTCTTCATAACAAGGTAGCTATGGATTTCAGTATGTTTGGATAGAATTAGGTCAGAGGTCAATTCACTCATGATAAAGTAGGAATGGGGCTGTATAATATTTGATTGCAGATCACAGTAAAAATCACTTGCAATAAGATTAAATGAGATGTGGTAAATTATTGGAATAATCGTGAATATCGTTACGAGTGAAAAAGCTTTCTAGCTTGCTATCATGGTAGGGAAATGTTAAAATGTCTTATATTTAAAATATAGTCTCTATCATGTAAAAAATAACAGACTCACGTAATGTTGATATTTATGTTGTTCTCCGCAAGCGGACTGAATGTATTATGTTGACCTTATTTTTGACTGTTGGTGTTCCATCTGTGTAGAAATGTTTGTTCCTTGATGAACATGTTTTGGTGCCATTTTATTAGTTTTTTACGCTCTGTGATCCATCTGAAATGTAGGAGGCT
Organism: Pseudochaenichthys georgianus; assembly: GCF_902827115.2. Lineage (NCBI taxonomy): Eukaryota > Metazoa > Chordata > Actinopteri > Perciformes > Channichthyidae > Pseudochaenichthys > Pseudochaenichthys georgianus. The sequence goes on from NC_047523.1 coordinate 6,501,944, forward strand.
GTGCTGACCGCAGTGGAGGTGTTTCTAGTTTCTCTCTATGGCTATCGGTGTAATGATGCCCCAAAAGCGACGCAGCTCGCCTATCACACATCCTCCACACCGTCCAGTCCTTCGCAGACTGAGGCTTTACAACCGGACAATGAACAGAGTGTAGAGAGGGATGATAGTCTCACCAAGCTACAGAAGACCTACCTCAAAGATGCACCTAAACACATTGACACAGTTCCATTGAGCACTGAAGCTTCACTGGACCGCCCAACCTCAAACGGCAGCTCTTCATCCTCCATAGCCGAGGACTGGATTGTAAACCAGATCCCAGCTAGGTTCGACTCCAGCTTTTCTCTCGATGACGATGAAACAGCCCAGACTACAAGCAAGTCCCCTGAGAGACTTGAAGACATTGCTGTGTCAGGTGCAGACACGGGAAATGACGAGATATCTGCCGAAGACTGGAGCCGAGGGGCGGCTTTGATCGACCCTGTATCAGGTGAACCCCTGCGGCCCGTCAGCATCCACCAACCTTTAAAGAACAATCGTTCAGATTAGATAAGGCCAAGAGTCATGGCAGCCCAACCAAAAAGATGCCTCCCAGCCCCATAACGGAGAAGCGGGCCGTTCTGACGGCCTACGACCTGATCAGCAACCGCGCCATGAGGGCACCACTGACCCCCGCCGCCCTGTTCGAGAAGGAGGCCAGGACAGACGTCCTCAGGGAGAAACCTACAGCCAGCCTGAAGGATATCAGCGTCACGGTTCAGGAGAGGTGGAAAAATCTGAGGGAGGAAGACCGTAAGAAGTGAGTTTCCAGACCTTCACCTTTCCAAGCAGTTGTTTCCATTTCTTGTTATTTGCAAGGCAGAGCAAGGGGGGAAAGTCTGACCTGTCATTTGCATGTGTAAAAGCCCAGTCTGGAAATGCTGTTGATACGAGCTGTAGTTTTTTATTTCCAGACAACCGCATCGAATAGGAGCTAGGGTCGATGACATTTTCCGCAGTATGGCAGATATCACTAATCGTGAAATGTCTTCTATTTCCAAAGTATTAAGAATCATAAGAATAAGATTATTAAACTGAGTGAATGTGTGTTTGTTTCCTAAACCTACAATGATCCCTGAACAGAGACACTATATTTAAGACATTAGCTGATATCAACTAAATATTCCCTTTTTTATATATGATATTTCATTTCTAATTTAAAAAGCACAACATTAGTATAATATCTAAATGTCCTGTTCCCAGGTTCCAGTTCATTTTGTGTTGCAAAGCTCAACTATGATTACTTTACAAGTGGTATGATTGAGTGACACATAGTTGGCTAGTCACGAACAGATTAGGCACAGAACAGATGGAGGTAACGAGTGTTTGTGTTTGACCACTCAGGGTCAAGGGATTTACAATGATGAAGGTATGATGGGAATGGAGTTTGATAAGCAAACAAAAAAATAAAACATGACGATCAGATAAATATGTATTTTTGTAAGTATAGTGTCATTATCAAGGCTCATAATCTGCGTTTGCTTCCGTCTGGAGTCTGACAGCTAAGTATACAAAACATTCACAAACTGGTGCCATTCGCAGGTCAAATAGCATAGCACAGCACGCATTCCATGCTTAAGGTTCGATCAATTGATTGTCTCAATACGTATAATGTACTAGGAGAGAGGTGAATCTTGACAGTGTCATCGTTATTTGTTGATCCAGTCCAGATGCCATGTCAGTAAAAGAAAGCACAAACTGCTTCCTACTGATCTCTTTCCACTCAGCTACTCTGTAAGTTGCATCATGGAACAACACCGTTATACCGCGCTGAACGCGCTGCAACCTAATTATGTTAGATTACTGCATACCAATTTAAAGTAATTGCATAGTTGGAAAATGTGCATCAGCACTAGTTGGGGCCTAAGGTATCGAAGAGTGTATGGAAAAAGACATCTGTTTGGAATCCTGCCTCGACGTACGGCTGTCTTAAACATGAAATAAGATGTGGCAAGGACTTTGCTCCTTTCATCGCCACGGTTAAGTGGCTGACCACTTCTAGGAATTACACTTGCACGACTTCACGAAACAGGTTCTTAGAATAATGGGGTGCTGAAGTGTAAGTTCTAATGCTGAACATGTGAAAATCCACGGAAACATGAGTCAAAATACTGATTTGCTGAGGAACGCTCTCTATTAAGAACAAGGTAAAAGATTATATTTATAAATATATTCCTTTTATAAATTGTAGACATCAACAGATGGCTCCTTAACAGCTTTGCTAAACTGTAGAAAGTAAATGTAATAATAACCTATCAACAGGAACAAAATGGTATAGTCAGAAAGATTTGGAATGTTATGATTGACTTTGCTATTGTCATCTAGTGGTATTTTGCAAAACTCAAATGGTTAGTAAATGATTGTATTTATTTTTGTTTGTTTAATTATATATTACAAGATGTTTAGAACTAGTGTTATGAACCAGGTCAAAATTCTCCTTCTAATGTGTATATATTGTATTGACAAAAACAAAATTTTACAGCAATATAATTTGCCAATTTTCATTTTTAATGGAGCTTGAACGTATCGTAATGCAACTCAACGGAACCTCTAACAATGTCAGCTGTTAGCTTTATTATTTACAGAACTTAGCTGCCCACCGTCTGCTAACAGCTGCCGATTTTAACACAGAATAGTTGTTACAAGTTATGTTTATGTGGTTGCACTTCCATAAAGTTGGTAGCCTAACAAAATAAAGGTAAAATCAATATCAGTGGAAATGAAGAAGAAGCGATATCCTGATTTTGTATTATTGGACTTTACTGTATCTGCACTTTAATGATCCAATGCTGGCTCTTGTCAAAAACTTATTTTCAAGCCATTCAATCCAAGATAACCCCGATGACATCATTAAGGGGTATCTTCTCTCAAACTTTGGAGAAAAGAGCCACAGGAGACATTATTTTACGGTTTTTGCAGATTGAGTAGTTAAGATCAAACCGAACTTCATGTGTGAAATGGGAAGTTCCTTTTATTTAGCTTTTACCTAGAAGCCTGGGTATGTTTTATTATACACATTTCCAAATCAGTGCTTGCTGGGAAGAAAATTGGGAGAGATTCCAAATTGGTTCAACACTAGTCTAGGTGTTAGTCTAAAATACTTGGTTGAACTCTGCAGGTATGAGGAGAAGGCAAAAAAACATCTGGAGCACCATGACCAGAAGACCAGGTTGGCCTCTGCTGAAGGCCCCAGAGAGACGAGTGTGAGCAGCCCAAGGGGCCATGCACAGGGCCACAAACGCAAGGCCCCGCTGTCCAACCAGCAGCTGCTGGATGAGCTCTTCTCTGTACAGCCCCAAAAGAAGATGAGGAGCCCTGCACTGAAGTCTTCGCAGCCCCTCCCCTGCAGCATAGCTGCCCTTCGGCTGCAGCTCCAGCGCCTTTCATCCCAGAGCAGCACAGTGCCACGGGGCCTCCGTCTTGTAAACCGGCTGTCCTCTCACAGCGCCTGGGTCATTTTATGTGGTCAGAGGCTCATGTTGTTAAACCCATTTCGGGTGGAGGAAAGCTTGCTGTTTAAGAGACTCCTTGAGAATAATATACTTCCAGCAGTGAGTCTGCAGAACCCTATACCGTTAGCAGATGGGTAACGTATCACTCACTTCTCACCAGCAAAATGTCAAGCCTGAGTTGTTGTTTCCAGAAAACTGCAAACTCATCCAATTTCTTTACATACATGTTTGTTTCAGACTATTTTTAAGAAAAACGAATCCTGCTTCATTTGTTTCTATTAAGGCTTCCCTAATGTGTTTGTTAAACCTCGCCTTGTCTCTCTTTGTAGAAGTCTCGGGGGGGCTGAATATACGGAGGCTTTGTGCAACATGGAGAAACAAAGCCCTGAGCTACACGGAGGGGCCCTCTTCTCTGATCCCAGGCTTGTGGCTAATGGCTTTCAAATCCAATTCACTCCAGGTACATTGTAAATACATGTGGACCAAATGCTGCTGTATTAGCAGTCTCATTTGACTCGTTTCCCACCATCAATATGAGAACAAGCCTTTCTTGTAAATCACGCTGTTTAAAGATCTCATGGATGGCCTATCACCAGTCACTTAGAAAAGTCAAACATACAGTTTCAGGTAACTGGATTACAGGCAATTATTCCTGATTGTCTTGGGAAAACATTTCCATTCCTTTAAAAAGAATGTCCATCATGAAAAATAGCAAATGATGAATAAGCAAAGTTGTAAATCATGAAAGAACAATACCAACAATGTAAACCTTGTCTTTACAATAGATCAAGGCAAACGTCATAATAACTTTGAAACATTACAACCATACATAACATTATGTACATTGACCACAAAATCTTTATGCGCACACATGTATTTTTATCTTAGGGACATAACACTTAGAGATTCAGTCATGCTTACCAATGATCTGGTACATTTAAACAACCAGTTAATTTATTCATGTTTATTCACGGATTGCTCTGCAAAAAACAGTGTATAGGCTGTATTAAACAAAGACAAAAGTAAGGTCAATATAAATGATAAATATAACGGACAAATAAACCAGAACACCTCCAATTAAACTGTTTTTGTATAATTATGACATGTGTTGGTTATTTTGTATTGCTGGAACGGTTCACCTCAGTTGGACATTGGCTCTCTGCCTGACAGAGTGCGCTCACAGTGGGTCGGTGCCCCAGTGTGCATGTGATGAGAACGGTTGCCCTTTGAGATAATTCAAGGATTTTCAATTTGGCACTGCCAGCCTCGGTGGGTGATGCATGGGAGTGAAGGTAGCGGCACATGTAAGATGGTTTCATAGCACAATCTCTGCTGCAGGGTCGTGTCCATTTCTTATGATTATATTACAGGTCATATTGTTTTATTATCCAGTAATATTGTATTGTGTATAATGTGATCCTGCAGATACTGTCAATTTGTACATATTTGTATTGTGGTTAACATGGCTATTTTCCCAATAAGTAAAAGTGTTACTCTTTGTATACATTTTAAAAGGCAAATGTGTCAGACTAGTGCACAGGCAACACAACCCAGCACAGAAATATTTAAGAAATATTTGAATTGCCTCTCCAGGTTTTTTTTCAAAGCATTCTGAGTTCATTGCAATCAAAGACGTGTATCGGAAATATAAATCGTTCATGATTTGCAGTATTTCCTCATGAAATGAGAAGCTATCATTCTTCTACCCTACAAGACAACTTCCTTCCAGTCTCCTGGGGCTTCTATTAGTCATTTAACACTCCATTTGGCCCCTCGCTTGTTTAACTTGGTCATCACTCCCATCGTAAACCACAATATTTATTTATTATTCTTTCCTGGAGATAGTAGTGGCGTCTGGAGTATATTAATCCTTGTTTTCTGCTTGTTTTGGCCAGGCCTCACCTCAGACGAGAGACATCTGGAAGTGACAGGAATGGCAGACTGCGTGCCTTTCCTCGGTGTGGAGGACCTCAGGGAGATCCTGACTGCAGTTCTTCACAAGCAGGCTAAGACCGTGCAAGAGTGCCGGCCACTTAAAGTCACAAACTACCTACAAGTAAGAGATGCTATACATTAATAACAAATGGCATTACTGGTATTTATGTTATTAAATATCTAAATTGTGATTCACAGGGTGAAGCAGTACGACTGCCCGTCAGTACCCTAAACATTTATCCAGGGAGGATGTGGAGGAAACTCTCGTGAGGATGGATCAGCAGCTTGGAGAGAGCAGCCAGAGCTGCATCCACGGACGACCGTTTCTCCAACATCTATCTGATGTCCCGTCGACTGACCAGGAGGCTGAAGCTCTGCTGAAGCCTTTAGAGCTGTAAGAACACATCTTAATAACAACATCACAGAAGTGCAATATCCAGCTGTCTCATTTTAACGCAGCTGATTATCTTCAATGCAAGCTACTTGATATGTTTCTATCTCAGATGAAGTCCAACATTGTTACAAACAGAACACAAAAGACCGTATTTTTTAACAATTTGTGCTTTTCATTTTGTTCTTTCGTTTCACAATAAATCACTTTATTTGACAGAACTGCTGGAGCCAAGCTGTTATGATTGCTCCGTGGTGAACAGATTATCACAGTTTAGATTGTAACCTTTTTTAAAGTGATCAAAAACAAATATATACACACAGAGACGTCTGCCATTTAAGCATAATAACACATCAGTCGCCAATAGTTGAGGACCAGATCAGGTGTGTGTTTATTCCACTATATGAATGTATAGTATGATTGTGTTGAAACAGCCCGATTCTCATAGATGTGTATCAGGTAACCTGGTCAATCTTGCCCCGAGATTTGTAAAGAAAAGGATGGCTCAGAGACATACTAGTTTAACCCCACGAAATACAAATTAGTCCGGATGTACACAAAATGTAGATATTGATCTAGTTCATAAACAGATTTGCTCTTTGCAAGGGTACCAACTATTACACATTTGTGTTTTGGTTTTGTAAATTGATTTCTTGCATAGTTTGCATTTTCTTGGATTAACAACAGCGTCTTCCACCCACAGTGTGTCACCTGACTCTTTCGGTCCCCAAGCCAGGGTCTCTTGCAGCCCCCAGCCTCATTGTGGTACCATTGGAATGGGTATTGGCAAGCTCGGAGCCACTGTACACTGCCAGCTACTACCCATCATTCTTTTCCCTCCATGAGTGCCAGCTGCTCGCCCGTTAGCATTATATTACCCCTAGCTGTATCAAATGCTTTAGAGATTTGCACTGTAATTCAACCACAAAGTTTATAAAATCCTTGACCCTGTGCTAACTTGTGGTGGTTGCCACTTCCTAAAGACAATTAGTCTGTTACTGCATCATTCTGGTGCTCAGTAAAGCGTGATGTTTCCTGTGGGGAAAAGACTTTGCTTAAAACTTTAAGAAAGAGATGGCTGGCAAGCTATAAGGATGATTAGTTATAGATGATTAGTTAAAAAACGTTCTATAAACCTGAAGAAGTGGTGGTACCTAAACACAGGATTTATTGGAGGAAATGTGGTTATGTCCTTTTACCACATTTGGATAACAGGACAACATATAGCCACGCAAGGTTTTCACTCACTCGCCGTCTCATATGGACACACCGAATCCCACCGCATGGACGAGTGCAATCAGAGCTCTCGTCTTATGATAATATTATAGTTAGGACCGTGAAGGTCAAACCGCAGCACACGTCTTGTTTACGTGGCCTCTGCTGAGAGGACCCACAGATGGCTTCAGCATTGCTTCAGAGCCAACACTCGACAAAGTGCCTCTGGGGAGGGGATAAATGCCAGTGAGGACCCCCGTCCCTCCTTTCACCCTTCTCCCCTCACTTCCTGCCTGCATGGGCTCTTGTTTGATACTTCTCACTCTTGGATACGTGCTCCTCATGCTGCCTTGGTCTTCCAAGGGGCACATCAGAGTAATTAGGTAGGACTAACTGATGATCATCTTTTGATCATGTGACAACACTATTGGAAAGGTCAGCAATGGTTCATATTGCCAGCTGTCTCTTTAACCACCTGTTTCACTGTTGTTGACATGTTCTGCATCAAACCTGAGGTGTTTGCTCATAATGAAGAACCCAACCTGAAGAATGGGAAAAGGGATGCATTTTGAAATGTATGCTAAATGATGAGTCTCAAACCCTGGATACACAAATACTCATTTCACATACAGCGTCATCGAGATAGCTATCAGTTCTCCTATTACTGCCCGAATGTGCAGAGCTACTGCTTCTCAGGTTGTATTGAGCAATCAGGGCAACTGTACACCACTCTCACAACCCAGAAGTAACAGTGCACTTTCACAGAGTCATCAAATCCAAATAAAATGACATGAACTATATGTAACCCCTTTCCCGCTCTATTTTGGAACTGTTATGAGAAGTAGTCACGTAAAGCATCTTGCCTAGCCTGGGTACAAACAACACCTGTTTCTGTTTGGATATGTGAAACGAGATGGAGAGGAAAGGTATTAATCAAACCATGAAAGAATATAGTTTACAGTTTAAAAACACTTTAACATGTTAATAAAATCACTTAACGAGTTGTTCCTTAATGTAGCTTTTTTTTAATTGCCAGCATGGTCCATGAAGAGGCTAAATGCTTAAACTAAAGTGTCAGATTGTCACAAAACCATCTGTAACTGCCCCAATCCTCTTCCGTAGACCTGCAACGGAGAGTTCTTTCTGCAGATGTTTTTTCCTAGACGCTAAAGGAAAATTAAGAGGATCCTGCAAAGGATTAAAACTCATACTGTATAGTCGTAATCTAACATACAATCTACATATAGTGACTGAAAACCACTGGACATCAGTTAGAAGCACCTATCTCAGGGTAATGGGACACATGATCGATGAGAAATGATCTGCACTCGTTTTCTTTAGGTTTTGTGAAAACGGGGGGAAGCATTTAACTGAAGCATGTGCTCGCCAGTTTCTTGAAGTTGCACAGGAGTGGGAGATAGCGAACACGGTAGAAACAGATCATGTTTACAAAATGATGGCTGCATCAAAAACATGACCTAATGTGTACCGCACATTATGCACGTCTCTCTGTGACAGCGGTTTGATCAACGCTTCATGCTAATAATTCACATATCATCGAAACTAAGCTGAAATGTTTTAATAAAGTACAAACCCTTTGATATATCTTATTAATTTGTCATGAATTTCTTTATTACATCACACATTAATTTGTTTTATCTCCCCCTAACTCTGATCTCTGATGAAGATCCCATTAAAGCCTGTTTGAATTGGATGCAGACAAAGAGCTTTTAATCTGTCAACAAACCCCAATACTCACCATACACACCAAACGTTGCCAGAAGCAGTCAATCAAGCGTTGTAAACTGTTAACTATACCATGGTCCATATGGGACCAGCTATAACATCTTTGCTGAATCTGAGTTTGTGTTTTTCAGCTGGTAATTGGTAGTGGTGCCATGCTGGGACTCTGCAACTTTTCTGCCAACCACAGAAGAGCCACTTAGTTATTTGTTTATGGGCTTCAGGCTCACACTAATGTTCTCAACTGTTGGTGAATGTATAGCCACACCACATTCAATTTCATGGGTCAAGGGCATCCACAGTGGGGCCATCAAGTCTACTCCTTTTCATTTTTAATCACTTGTCAGCGATTCCTATAGCAAGTTTGAAATTATAGTGCAAGACATTTTTCTTTGGAGGATACATTTTTTGATTTTATCCACCTAGGCCTGACTGTCGAAAGTCCTACTTGACACACGAATATCACTTAATTGGCTTCTTGTATTATATTATTGTGCACAGTAACTGTTAAAATGTAACATAAATATTGTTTCTGAGATGTCAAAATGTATCAAGGTCCCTTGACACATGATACTTCTCTACATCCGTCTGTCTTAAGAGCATAGGCACAGCATATCATCAGGAGACAGAAGGTTTCCATAATCTGCACTTCCTTATTTTCCTTGGAGGAACATCTATTCTTCATCACTGTCAACCCTCTGTCCCCAGAGACGATACTTTGCTGCTTTGGACCTTGGATGGCGAACGTCCATGTTTTTTGCTCGTCACAGAACCCCTCCTTGCAAACAAACACTGACATTGAGGAATTTGGTAAACATATTTGGAGTGAACACCAAATTTGACCCGTCTCCAAACTTCCAGAAGCTTTACAAAGTCGTTAATCATATGATGGCTTCCCAGAGGTGACTGTCAGTTTTGAGGTAGGGATAGTGATTCCTCATCCCTAAGTGAAAAAGCAAGCGAAGTGCAGACGGAAAGGATAAATCAACAGAGAAGTGAAGACAGCTAGCATTCAGCAGCTGGCCATCTGGTCCTTATCGTGTCCCAGACTGGTTGATTTTATTGCTTTTCATTGCTTTCAGTAGACCCAAGAGGGGTTTTCATAAACAACCTGTCAGTCTGGCCTGAGGTGATCATCCTCTGCTGGTTGTTTAAGTGATTACAATTTGCATCTTATATATTGTGTCCTCATAAGATAAAGTGACTTCCAAGGCGCACTGTTTAAGTCAGATGTACATTAGACACTCTATGCTATTACCCTGATCTATGTATTTTACATAGAATCAAACGTGTACTGGATCGTAATATCACATTAGTGGCAAAACAATAACCTGCTAATTTGTATCCCAAGTTATATTTACAACTGTTTCTAACTAAATACCTAACAACCCATATGAATTATTTTCCTTGTGAGACATGGAAACGATCAGGTGTGCTATAATTTTATGTCAAAGAGATCACTGAACAGTCTATAATGTCATGGTTTTTTAAACAAGGTTGATGACCAATGGATTAGTCAACCCAGTCTCACGGCATTTCGTGTTATAGTCACGAAATTAATCTATTTATTCATGTTCACCAACATGATTTCCCCATTTTCTTCGTGTCACACAGAACTATTTTAAAAACAATGTAAATAATAACAAATTGGAAGGAAAGAAGATAAAAAAAAATACAGATTTCAGTATTCTGACAGAACGATTTTAGAAGCTATGTATTTCTATTGGTAGTATGTTTCGTGCCTGCACCAAATAATAACAAATTAGAAGGAAATACAGATTTCAGTATTCTGAGGCTCTGAGCCCCATTTATTGAGTAAGAAAATGTTTTTATGAACCTCACAGCTTCTGGTCTTCCAAGACCCGACCGGACAAAAAGACGTGGTGCAGGCACGAAACATACTACCAATAGAAATACATTGCTTTTAAAATCGTTCTGTGTGGCACGAAAAAAAGGGAAAATCGTTTTGGTGAACACGAATCAATAGATTCAATTAATTTCTTGACTATTACACGAAATGCCGTGAGACTGGGTTGGGATTAGTTTATACTAAAAAGTATTTCAGAGGTTTGGAACAAGACTTTTGAAGAAATATTGATTTTTCAGGCGTCAGTTTTTTATTTGTCACAAATCTGTGTAGAGGTCAATGAAATACTGTCAGTGCATTATTGCTGTAAGCATTTTTAAGTTATATTTCACAATGTCAGCCAACCTTGTGAACGCTTTCACTTCAGTCTCTTGATCTGTCATCGCTCTTGAACGATGTTATGGTCAAGTAAGATATTTGCCACAGAGCAATCTGTCAGCAGAAACACTTCTCCAGATGGTTTGCTCTGCACATCTGTTGAAGGCTCCAGATGTTTTTGGATGCACCTGGCAAGCCCCTTTTCGTTCCCAACCCGTTGTCCATGGCCCTGCACCACGGCCAGGGCAGGGCATCCCTTCTTTTGTCCAGATGTTGGGGAAGTCTGGATGCCTTCCTGTAGAACTAGAAGGAATAGAGATGCTGCTCAAATGACATATCTACAATGGCTTCTACAGAATATCGAACATGTGTATTGTTTTAACGTCTGGAAAGTTAACCGAACAAGAAGTAGAATGTTCATTGCAATGTTTTTCCTATGGTAACACATTGTCCATGTAGCCTTAATTGATGCATGTCAGTTAACAAACTTCAAACCTTCATGAACTGTAGCTTACCGATTGTACCAAGCCTTGAACTGTGATGCCTCCAAATATATGAACACAGATCATGTGGTCATTGTATGTGCACTATATGTATACGATAAATCAAACAGAAGAATAGCCTACTTCGGGGCTATTCAATTGGCGGCCCCACATTTGTTTAAAGAGTGCCTTTATTCCAGAGAGGGTGTTAAATTGAGAGATAGAGGGGAAGACTCTGAAAACGTCGGGTTTCGAACCCACCTACTATAGAATTGGGAGGGATGAAACCCTCTTTAATAGCACACACAGTGACATGTGTTCTCTGCATTTAACCCATCCTAGTACCAGGAGTCTAGTACTAGGAGCAGCACCCGGGGAGCAATGGGAGTGAAGGGGGTTGTCCGGTGCCTTGCTCAAGGGCACCACGGCAGGGCAGGAGGTGAACTGGGACCTCTCCAAGTAGCAGTCCACACTCCATATTTTAGGTCTGGTCGGGGACTTGAACTGGTGACCCTACAGCTCACAGTCCAAGCCCCTACTTACTGAGCCACTGCCGGACACTAGCTACTGTAGTGACAACTGTTATTTATTGCATCTCTGCGTGAATGATTAGATCATTTCACCTAAATCAAATGAAATGATGTTGATGGTTAAATTAGCTTCACATGTTGGCCTATTGAGTTCTGAACTTGCCATTTAGATCTCTAAAGGCCTTGGGGCTATGTTGTTTGATTTAGTTAAACACAATATCTACTCCACTATGCTGTTGTAATATTTACTGTATCTGAAGCTCTTAATATGATTGCTGATATTTCAAGCCATCGTTTTCCCGGCCCCTTGCTTTGGATCATTTTCATCAACCGGCCCCATTCCAAACTAATTGAATAGCCCTGGCCTACATATTACTAATATTGATAGGAGATAAAGTGAAACACAGCAGAGAAATAAGTGAATCACCTTTTTTAGGTAACGGTCTGATGTAATAGATAAACACATAATCAACTCAACTGCTTTGTTAATTAAGATCCTTGTTACGTTCCCTATGAGGCTAGGGGAACTAAAGGGAAGAAACACAACCAGATTGGTATTGGTATTAATTAAGTGATTTATTTATAATAGCAGCGGTAAACAAAATGGCAGGCGTGCAGCCTGAACAAACAAAAAGGGCCAAAAGGGCACAGGTTGACAAATAACCAAACAAAGGGAGGACTCTTAAAAAGGAGTCTGTGTACATACAAAGAAATAACACTCACACTAAATAAGAACTAAACAAAACCTCACTTTACAAGTGGTACAGACTAACACATGGAATGTATCCAAAACACACAGGTAAACTAAAGGCAACAGTCACAAAAACCTAAGCTCCTCTAAACACCCTATTAAACTACTCTAACCTCTAACTAAGCTACTCTAGGCACTACTAACACACAAGATCACACTAGTTAACCACTGGTTACACAGTTGCACACAAGCGAGAGCAACAAGCAGAGGCCTCCGCTCACACAGCAGAGCCTCCAGAGTGGTGATATTCCTCAGCCTTTGTACTCCTCCCCAGCAGGTGTGCGCCGGCTGTGCGCTGCGATTGGACGACGTCAATCCAATCCCCATCTTCAGAGGCGGACCCGGGGATGGGCAGCTAATGATGTTGGGGCAACCACACAGCTCATTTGCATAATCACACACACACACACACACACACACACACACACACACACACACACACACACACAGCTGTAAACAATCCCAGCAGATTATGGAGCAGACAAACAGCAACCGTAACACCCCCCCCCCCTTAAAACACAAACCCCACAGGGTTTTTGTGAACCCTAAAACACCATAACCACAGAACACATCACTCCAGCCTGGACAACGCATCTGCGAACACATTTTCTGACCCTTTCTTGTGGCAGATTTGCAGGTTGTAGTCCTGGACGATCAGAGCCCACCGCATGAGACGCTGATTGTGGTTGTACATGCGGGACAAAAAGACAATGGGGTTATGATCGGTAAACACTGCAACCGGCAAAGAACTGGACCCGACATAAACCTCAAAGTGCTGGAGAGCTAACAACAAAGCAAGGGTCTCCTTTTCAATGGTAGAGTAGCGTACCTGGTGTTTGTTGAATTTACGGGAGAAATAGCAGACAGGATGATCAACTCCCTCCGCATCCTCCTGCAGTAAAACAGCACCGGCCCCCACTGCACTAGCATCCACCTCGAGTTTGAAGGGTTTACCAAGATTGGGAGCAGCGAGCACCGGAGCGTGACTTAAGAGTGTCTTTACACACTCAAAGGGGTCCAAACATAATCCACCTTGGGATTTATCAACCTAGTGAGGGGTTGGGCTACAGTGGAGAAGTTGCGGCAGAAACTCACTCCTGGTGCCGGGCACCGCACATTCAGCCACCGCAGTAACCTTAGCCTCCACTGGTCTGACTTGGCCTTGCCCAACCTGCTTCCCTAAATATGTGACAGTAGCTTTACCAAATTCACATTTGGCCAGATTCAAAGTAAGAGACGCCTGTGCGAGCCGGGTGAATACCTGCCCCAGGATCTTCATGTGCATCTCCCATGTGGGCGTGTACACAATGAGGTCATCCAAATACGCGTTACAATTGCTTATTCCGGAGAGGACAGTATTCACCAATCTTTGAAATGTAGCGGGAGCGTTACACATACCAAACGCCATGACCGTATATTGCAGAAAACAGTCAGGCGTAGCGAAAGCGGAGATTTTTGAGGCACGGCCCGTTAAAGGTACCTGTCAGTAACCCCTAAGTAGGTCCAATTTACTGACATACTTAGCGGAACCTAAATTATCAATGCAATCCTCCATTCTCGGCAATGGGTAGCAATCTGTCACCGTAACAGCGTTCACCTTACGGTAGTCCGTAATAAAGCGCGGAGAACCACCAGATTTAGCCTCTACCAGACACGGCGAACACCATGGGCTAGAGCTCTGTGTCGCCAGGCCATTTGATACAAGATATTTCGCCTCCTGTTTCATAAACTCGCGCTTGGTCGGATTGGCACGGTACGGATGTTGTTTAATCGGCCTCGCGCCCTTACGTCGATGTCGTGCGTTATCACATTAGTTTGTGTCGGGACATCATGGAAAAGGCTCGGGAAACCATCCACCAACTGGGTTATGTCATGCTGCTGGGCCTCCTGCAGATGACCTAACACAGTGGGCAATGTCTTTACCGCCCTTTTTAATTTTGTAGCACTTTGAGTTTTGTTTACGCAAATGAAAAGTGCGCTTATAAATAAAATATATTATTATTATTATTATTATTATCTCCGAGTTGCATAACCGAGCACCCGGCTGGTGATGTGAACGCATCACCAAACCGTCGTCAGACGGGCCGGAACTATCGGTCACTATTAATTAGTGCTGGGGGGAAATGATTATTTCGAAAATGATGAATCGGGCGATTATTTGATCGATTAGTCGACTAATCTAACGATTATTTTTCTGTTGTTCAATTCATAAAAAACGTAATGTAAAAAAAACGTAATGTAAAAAAAAAAATGTTCACGATACTGTGTCTCAGGGGATCTTAATATTTAACAAACTATTAATGTGTTATACCAGATTAACGGAAATAATCTCAGCTAACTGACGATACAAACCATGTTTACCAAAACAAAACACAAGTCTCATAAGAAGCATCTAAATGACCCATGAGCGAAAAATGCTAACGGACATTGGCACAGAACTCAAGATAAAAGTACCCTCATTACTTATCGTAGCTGCACATACAAGATATAAGATTAAAGCTGAGACTCCACAGATTATGTAGGTATATAGTATCATCACTGAGTGATCCGGACTCGCGACCAACCTGATCTCACCAGAATGCGTGACTCCACCACGACTTCTTAACACCACAATGCGTGGTGGAGTCACGAACTTTGTTACATTTGCGTGTCGGCACCACGCAAACAACCCCAATGTAAAATGAATGAGGCTCCTTTGTCGTGGTGCACACACGCATTTCTACAACGTCCCGCAGTGAGCTTTTATTCTATAAAACGTTTTTAAAATCTACTTTATAGCTTGTAGTAACTCACGGGAGGCTTCTTTTATTTTATTTGTATTCATAATAATTTTTTTTTTTTGTCAGAATGTATTATGGTGCATTAGTTACGAAATGTTGTTCTCAAAAAACAGTGCATTGTGTATAATACAACTGTGATTTGTATTACATTAGTTAGTTTTTAAGGAAGGCCAGAGCTTCAGCTGTGTCAAATAGATTGTTCCCTTTAGTTAACGTTTTTTAAAGAACATTATATTCCGATTTGATCATATCCCCTTTATTGTATTACGGAGAGCAATGTGAGCATCCATTCCCATTGGATAACGGAGGATTTTACACCCGGAAGTAAGTATTATCCTTACTGTCGATTGATTTTACAGTGCTATCTGCACTACTCATCGACTAAAAAACACCAGATTATCCTTGTTGATTACACAACATTGATTGGTTTAAATTGTGTACAATGCTTTTGTAATTTCCCCCTTCGATTCGGAGAAACAAATATTTGTTCAGTTTAGGATGGCCGAAGACACTACACTACCCAGAATCCTCAGCTATTGTTCCGCGTTGCCTCAAGCTCTGTGATTGGTTGACCTCCAACTGCATTCCATATGAAAAAAAACGTTTCGTAAAAGATAAATCATACTTTATTCAGCAGTGCTTGCTTTACTCTTTGAAAGTCATCACATGAATGCATTGTAATAAATCGTTTGGCTGCATTAAATATTACACATCTATCGTAGCTCTGTATTTGTATTTATCTACAGAGATCGGGCTCAGAATAGACCGGAAACTATTCTTTTACCGTTCTGTTTTAATTTCACAATAAAGTTAGTAGTAATAATTTGTTTTGATATTATTGTTTTTTATTAACTATTAAACCGCTGGTTCATGTTAAGACCATCTTTTCTGTGTTGCTGTGGGTTTTTTCCATCGCTTTTGTGTTACAAATATCAAAACAGTAACTAAATATATCCGTCGTAAACTAAACCAGAAACAGCAGTATATTTTATTTTGTTAACACTGTAAACTTGACAGCTTTTTAACCCAAACCACCTACTGGTTAAAGCACGTTATTACACGTTTAGAGTAATATTGAAATCTTGAAAAGGGATGTCCAAAATAGCAATTATATACAGTTTTGTAGAGAATAACGAGTAATGTATATACTTTATAGGGATCTGCAGATACATATTTAGTCTTCTCAAGCACCAACAATCATTACATTACATTACATTGCATTTAGCTGACGCTTTTATCCAAAGCGAATTACAGTAAGTGCGTTCGACCAACAAAATA
Organism: Pseudochaenichthys georgianus; assembly: GCF_902827115.2. Taxonomy (NCBI): domain Eukaryota; kingdom Metazoa; phylum Chordata; class Actinopteri; order Perciformes; family Channichthyidae; genus Pseudochaenichthys; species Pseudochaenichthys georgianus. Next base: position 6,518,722 of record NC_047523.1, read on the forward strand.
CAACCTTGAAGAAAACAGAATCATAAAGTACATCAGGCTTCATAGAGCAAAAACATTTCAAGTGCTACTCAACTGGCTTTAGATAAGCCAGTCCTCCAATCAAATATCTCTCCTGATTGTTGGCACTTGACAATCACCTTCCCTGAATTTTACTCAGGTGTAACTAAAGTCTGCTTTAAGGGTTGTTTATATTTCACATCATTAATCAGAATCTGTAAAGTAACTAAAATAAATGTAGTGGAGTAAAAATACCAGGTTAACCTTAAAGAAAGCCCTCAGGATTATAAAAGACCCCCATCACCCCAGCCGCAAACTGTTCTGTCTGCTGCCGTCTGGCACAACAGCCGCATTCTAGGAGAGGATGTGGCTGTTGTGGAGGACTACAAGTACCTGGGAGTGCACTTATGGGCTGAACTGGAGGATCAACACTGACGCTGTGTACAAGAAGGGGATGAGCAGACTCTATGTTCTGAGGAAGCTGAGATCCTTCCACTTGTGCAGCAAGATGCTGGAGATCTTCTAGTCTGTTGTGGCCAGTGCACTCTTCTTTGCTGCGGTCTGCTGGGGGGGGCAGCATCAGAGCCGGTGACACCAGCAGGATCAATAAAGTGATCAGGAAAGCTGGGTCTGTCATCGGCATCAAGCTGGACCCCTTTGAAGCTGTGGTGGAGAGGAGGACACTGAACAGGCTGTTGTCCATGATGGATAACCCACCCATCCTCTCCACCTGCAGCTGGAGGGTCAACGGAGCTCCTTCTCCAACAGACTGCGGCAGCTCCGCTGTCACAAGGACGATACAGGAACACATTCCTGCCCACTGCCATAACTCTGTACAATAAATCACCTCTGGCTGGAAGAGAACTCTCTGCTCCATAGTTTCTCTAATACAACCTCGCTGTACATTGTACACATATATCATCTGTTCAATATTTGATATTCCATATTCCATTGTCATATATTTTTGAATATGTATATTTGCATATATAATATCTACATGTATGTTTTCTATTTCAACACGTATATTTTCTATTTTCTTTTCTTTCTATTCTTATTTATTTGTGGTTTTGTTTTATTGTAAAATGCCTTTTATGCTGCTGCAACAAAAACAATGTCCCAAATTGGGATCAATAAAGTACCATCTTATCTTATCTTATCTTACATCCGGACCAAAACCACCAGACTCAGGGACAGTTTCATCCCACAGGTCATAACACCTGAACTTTAAAATAACATCCATAACATTCATCTGGCTGCTACTTAGAAATGATTTGTCTAATATATCATATATTCCAATCACTTGTATAGACTCTTATTGCACTATTTCACTTTTTACTATTTTACTATTTTTCTTTTTGTATTGACTTGCACTATTTTTTCTGTGTATCTGTTTTATTGTGTTGCACTGTTGGAGGAGCCTGTGACCTAAGGGGGGGGTGGTAGGAGACGTTCGATTCCTGTTTTGAATAGTGTGCCGTCGATGGGTTTCATTCCATTCCAAAATGCTGTTTGTCACTCAGCGTAAACTTCAACATCCAACATCCAATCACAGAGCTTGAGGACAAACCACAGGGTTTGTCAAGCAAAGCACATGGTGTAGTCCCAAACGATAGCTGAGGATTCTGGGTAGTGTAGTGTCTTCGGCCATCCTAAACTGAACAAATATTTGTTTCTCCGAATCGAAGGGGAAAATTACAAAAGCATTGCACACAAATTAAACCAATCAATGTTGTGTAATCAACAAGGATAATCTGGTGTTTTTTTAGTTGATGAGTAGTGCAGATATCACTGTAAAATCAATCGACAGTAAAGAGTATACTTACTTCCGGGTGTAAAATCCTCCGTTATCCAATGGGAATGGATGCTCACATTGCTCTCCGTAATACAATAAAGGGGACATGATCAAATCGGAATATAATGTTCTTTTAAAAAACGTTAACTAGGGAACAATCTATTTGACACATCTGAAGCTCTGGCCTTCCTTAAAAACTAACTAATGTAATACAAATCACAGTTGTATTACACACAATGCACTGTTTTTTGAGAACAAAAATTCGTAACTAATGCACCATAATACATTCTGACGAAAAATAAAAATTATTATGAATACAAATAAAATAAAAGAAGCCTCCCGTGAGTTACTACAAGCCATAAAGTAGATTTTAAAAACGTTTTATAGAATAAAAGTTCACTGCAGGATGTGGTAGAAATGCGTGTGTGCACCACGACAAAGGAGCCTCATTCACTTTACATTGGGGTTGTTTGCATGGTGCAGACACGCAAATGTAACAAAGTTCGTGACTCCACCACGCATTGTGGTGTTAAGAAGTCGTGGTGGAGTCACGCATTCTGGTGAGATCAGGTTGCTCGCGACAGGGGAAGCAAATACAGTCATCACAACACGTACCTTTACAGAGCTTCTAGGGAGATCGTCTCACCACCGTAGCTGTCAATCTGATCAAAAGACGTGTTCAATGGCATTAAAATGAGAAAAAACGCGGCTGAATCGGTTAATCCATAGGGTTTTAACGTCTATGTATAAAAAAATGATTGAATTTATAATCCATAATTCCATTTTTATGTAAAAATCGGAGAGCAAATGCTAGCTGCTAATGGTAGCCACCACAGCTAGCTGCCGCTTTAAATGTTCCAACATAGCCGTTGTGCTTGTGTGATATGCCAACTCCATTTGGCAAAGACTGCAAATGACAATATTTTTGCGTTTTGGACTAACTTTAAAATATTCCCATGCTTTTGAAGACCTAGGGCGAGATGTTTTCGTTTGAGGGCTTCGTGCGCAATACTGTGAGGAGGAGGTGGTAGCTGTTTCAGTCTCCATTGTGTGTGAAATGCGATTGCGAACTGCTTGTTGCTTTGTTTACACACCCACGTGTGTGTAGCGACGCGTCGACGCGGAAATATGTCGTCGACGATATTTTGAAGTCGACGCGTCACTACAGCACTACTATTAATGCGGAAGCAGCTACTCTTTGATTAGCTGAGCCGGCCGGCGTACTATCAGTGGTGAATAACGCTTCAACATGTTAACATGGCAGACGCGCGTTTTTCGTCATCTCTCTGGAGTACCAATCACGTAATCTGTGTCACTGAGACAATCACAGATTTCGTACGGGCCGAGGAATTTGGCTGAGAGCGCAGAACCGGGGATAGGCAATAGTGCGAGGACCTTATCACCTATTTGTGCCTAGGGACAGCGGCACGGTCATAGTTCCGCTTCATGACCGCTTGTGAGGCGGATAGCGACTCTCTAGCGAGTGAATTTGCTCGGTGCAAACGCTTACGAAACTGACTAACGTAATCTAATACGTTTTTATCTGAAGGTATATCAGCCGAAAGGAACTCATCATGTAAGATTTTTAGTGGACCACGGGGCGTACAGGCCGAAGACGAGCTCCGCAGGACTGAATCCTAATGACTCCTGAACAGCTTCACGGGCTGCGAACAAAACGAAGGGAATTCCCTCATCCCAATTCTTCTCTGTTTCCATACAGTACTTTCGCAGCATGCTTTTTAAAGTCTGATGCCACCGTTCTAACGCCCCCTGCGACTCGGGATGATACGCACTGGATACGACATGTTTAACCTGCAGTGTTTGGAGGACCTGTTTGAACAACTTGGATTTAAAATGTGTCCCTTGGTCACTCTGAATTACCCGCGGGATTCCAAATGTAGAAAAGAACTTCGTCAAGGCCTTAACTACAGATGCGGAAGTAAAGCTACGCAGGGGAATAGCTTCCGGAAAACGAGTCGACGTACACATTATGGTGAGCAAGTACTGTTGACCTGTTTTCGTACGTGGTAAAGGACCAACACAGTCAATCAACACCCGGTCAAAGGGCTCACCTATAGCCGGTATAGGATGTAACGGAGCTTGAGGAATTTTCTGATTAGGCTTACCGACAACCTGGCACACATGACAGCAATGGCAAAAGCTAGATACATCCTTCTTTAACCCTGGCCAAAAGAAATGTTTGAGAATGATCTGATTTAGTCACGCCCAAGTGTCCTGACCATTGGCTTTCATGCGCTACGGATAGTACATGTTGACGGTATGGCGCCGGCACGACTACCTGATGCACTACACCCCAGTCAGCTTCAGCAGTAGCAGTGAGGGACCATTGGCACACTAATATCTCTTTATCCAACACATAAGCCACCTTCTCACCCCTTGCTTTGCTATTACTCACCACCTGCTCGAAACACTTCACAAGCGTCGGATCCGCCCTTTGCGCGGCGAGTAACCGCTCTCGGGTTACCGGGAGTGTGGAACCGTCAACGGCTGGGCTGGCAGGTTGCGCTGGCGCAGCGGTCATAGCGGGGAGAACGGAAATCGCCACTGCTGGCTTTTCCTCCGGCATTTTTTCATCTGTAAACAGGGTCCCAAACATAGTATCATTTAGCGACACCTCCGAGTCACTCTTATGCGCCTGCGCGCGAGTGACAGCACAAATGGGGAAAATGTGAGCATTTGTGGCCTCAGACAACACAGTCTGAGGAGAATCCAATATTTCAAGTGCAGGAGTTACCTTACCTCCTGCGATGTCGTTTCCCATTAAAAGGACTATACCCCATATAGGTAATGCTGGGCACACAGCAACAGGGAAACATCCAGTAATTAATTGTGACTGTATGTGTACACTGTGTACGGGACGGGGCACGTAACCCATTTCAATGCCACATAATAGTGATCCATACCCACACGCTGACTTGTCTGAGAATGGCAGAGCCGAGGCCACAATCACTGACTGTGAGCCTCCAGTGTCTCGTAGTATGCGGACGGGTCTCTGATCGTCTGACTCACCTGTTAGTGATATCAATCCCTTGAACACAAAAGGCTTAAAACAGGGATCTATTTCCTCCTCATTGTCAGTTGTGGAAATACTGAGTGAGCTGGTATTGATTAAGCCGATGCCTTTCGGCCTAGTCATGTTTGGTGGCTGCTCCTTCTGCTTCAGAAGCATATAATTACCAATTAGATGCCCAGGCTGATGACAATAGTGACATTCTCTCTCCTCTCTATTCCTCGTGAATACTCTCGCTGGCTGACCAACAGGTGCCCCCGGCATGCGGCGAGAGTTCTCAGCAATAGCCGGAGAAAACACCGTTTTATGCATTAGCACATATTCGTCCGCCAGTACAGCAGCTGCGGAGAGAGAGTGCACTTTCTGGTCATTTATATGCCCCACAATACGGTCAGGCAATCCCCTTAAATTCCTCCATCAGGATTAATTCTTTCAAGGCAGAATACTCTGCAGAGTCACATGACTCAATCCATTTATTTAGCAACATCCCCTTCTCCCTGGCATACTCGACATGTGTTTGATTAGCCCCCTTTCTGTGATTCCTGAATTTCTGCCGATAAGCCTCGGGAACTAACTCGTATACCCTAACGGCCCGTCTACACTACAGCGTCGACAGCGTCGAAAGCTCCAATCTGCCCATTCACTTTCAATGGGGTGACGTCACGTAGCCGCGCTTTTTCGCCGAACTGAATTGTGGGTAGCAGAGCGGTCCGTCTCAGGCGTCTCCGGCGACAGAAGTTGAACAATGTTCAACTTCTGACGCCGGAGACGCCGGAGTAGCCAGCGCCAGCCAATCAAATCCCGTTTCCCAAAATCTGACAGCTGAAGCCGTAGCCAATCAAACCACGTCTAAGCTGGGAGAGATATCCCGCCGTTCATTTCTATATTTCAAAAAAAGTCGGAGGAGAAACTAACTATCGCCGTAGCAAATCACCCGGTTTTGTATGACCAGACCCTCTTCACCTACCGGGATACAAACCGGAGGAACCAGGCATGGAGGGAGGTGGCAGAGACAGTGGGGGAAACTGGTAGGTTTTCGCCTGTTTGGGGAGTTTATATATATATTGCTCGCATAAAATCCCCGGGGGTTTTTGCTTTGTATGTCGGGGGCAGGAGATTCATGTGATTGGTTGTTGGTCGTGTTGCTTGAATAAAATCCCCAAGCTCCAGACACGCCCAGCTCCAAGCTATTTTTGAAGCTGTAGTGTGGACGCTCCGTTAGTATGGCACGCTTCACCAGGTCATAATTTAGGCTGTCCTCTATTGACAGCGCAGCAACCGCCTCCTGGGCTCTCCCGTGGAGTTTACACTGGATTAACAGAGCCCAGGCGTCAGCCGGCCACTGTAATGCCGCTGCCATGCGTTCAAACGCACCAAAATACGCATCCACTTCAGCCTCACGGAAAATCGGCACTAACGAAAAAATTTTACCTACATTGAAGGCAGGTGGGTGAGAATTACCTGGAGAGCTTTCTCCGGCACGGCCAAAAGCACCGGATGCGCGCAGCTCGGAGTCTAGCTCCATCTGACGCACCCAGACTTCCTTCTCGATCTCCAGCACTCTCAGTTCTTTGTCTATTTCAAATTTTCGGACTTCCTTGTCCACTTCTAATTTTCGGACTTCCTTGTCCATTTCTAATTTCCTTAACTCTAATTGAAACCGGTGCTGCTTGTCCTGCTCCCTGTCTTTTGCCTCTAACTGAAGCCGGGCGAGGCGGACTTGGAGTTTACTCCCTCTCTGGGAATCGGTACTGCCAGCAGGGGAGGTTGGACATCTGCGAGGCGGCGTGAGCGGTGCTTTACCCGACTCGCCCCCCTCGCTGTCACCACTCTTTTCCTGCGTAAACATAAACTCCGCCTCCTGCCTCTGACCTAACGTATCTTCAGTTAGGACCTCAGACACAGTGAGCTCAGCAGGTGCAGCCAGTACTAGTAACCCTTTCCTCACCAACTCATCCACTACTAAGGCCCTCAGTTCCTTTTTTAATAATGGTTTATTCACCGCGAGACTGAAATGTTGCGCTATCTCATATAACTCGTCCCTATGACACTGAACTAACTGCTCATGAGAAGGACAGACCAAAAATGACTCCAAGTCAAAAGTTGCCATACTCAGCTACACTGCACACAACCTTACCACATTTTTTCCAGCAATAAAAAAACACTTATAACCCCAGGAATTAAGTTAGAGATCCCGGACGAGCCCCCATGTGTTACGTTCCCTATTAGGCTAGGGCAGGGGTCGGCAACCCGCGGCCGCGGCCCTTTAAGCCCTCTGCTCTGGCTCCCTTGAGCTTAGACAAAAATAAGAAGGAAATAAAATAAAAGTATTTGGAGGACTATTTATATTTTGTTGGATGGTTGAAAATGTTTCGTATGTTGTATTTTGAGGTGATACTGTGACACATAAATAAAAAACAAAACGGTTTTAATTAGGTCAACTAAAATATGCGTCACATCCTGCTCCGGTCCCGCGCGAGCGCCTTTTCTTGGAGGCGAATAAACTGACCCCCGGCTCGATGAGCGAACTATGGATAAATCAAAGAAAAGTACCGGAGGAACACAGGATTTAATTCTGCGTGGACAGAGTTGTATGCTTTCACAGCAAACGATGCTGGTTTAGCGGTATGTCTGATATGTAGAGAGAAGTTGTCAACGGTGGTGCAGCCTTTACGTATCGAGGAACAACACGGGAGAGGAAGCCAGCTGACGATTGTCAGTCATAATTCAATGGGGTATGTAATTTAAATGTAACACTTTTTGTTATATTCCATGGAATGCTCTTAACGTCCCGATAGCAATGAATATATTAAGTGCTTTGACAATAAATACATACAAAAATTAATCTCTGGAAGCCGTAGCGCTGTAAAAAGCACGGCCAATCATCTGAGCCGGCCCGGCTAAAATAACTGGATGGCCTACCTGCCTGTCATCTTTCCATCTGGGCACAAACTTATATCGTGCCCTCATTGGTCATGTGCGCGTACGTGTGTGTTGGAGGAGGGACTCTGTAAGGAAGTCTGAAGGAAGAGGCATATTTTTTCCGGTTGTGTACTTTCAAATTCTAGTGCACTCGAGCTGGTTTCTCCATTCTTACCTTTAACTCTTTTTAGGGTGCAGATATATGTTTTATTTATTTCAAAGTGGGCCCATTTAATAACATTTTTTTCCCCTTCAAATGTGCAGAGGACTCCCCAAGTGCTGTGTTTAATTTATTTTAAAGTAGGCCTGTGTATTATTTTTAATTCTCCTTATAAAAGTTATTTGTTTCTTATTAGAGGTTAACAGTTTTATATCATGTAATAAATAGCCTAATAAATGCAAAAAAACTGTAGTTTTTGTCTGATATAACAATACAAAACTATGAAATATGTTTTGCGGCTCCAGACAAAACATTTTTTGGAAAAAAGGAGCGAAATGGCTCTTTTGGTCAAAAAGGTTGCAGACCCCTGGGCTAGGGGAACTAAAGGGAAGAAACACAACCAGATTGGTATTGGTATTAATTATAAGTGATTTATTTATAATAGCAGCGGTAAACAAAATGGCAGGCGTGCAGCCTGAACAAACAAAAAGGGCCAAAAGGGCACAGGTTGACAAATAACCAAACAAAGGGAGGACTCTTAAAAAGGAGTCTGTGTACATACAAAGAAATAACACTCACACTAAATAAGAACTAAACAAAACCTCACTTTACAAGTGGTACAGACTAACACATGGAATGTATCCAAAACACACAGGTAAACTAAAGGCAACAGTCACAAAAACCTAAGCTCCTCTAAACACCCTATTAAACTACTCTAACCTCTAACTAAGCTACTCTAGGCACTACTAACACACAAGATCACACTAGTTAACCACTGGTTACACAGTTGCACACAAGCGAGAGCAACAAGCGAGAGGCCTCCGCTCACACAGCAGAGCCTCCAGAGTGGTGATATTCCTCAGCCTTTGTACTCCTCCCCAGCAGGTGTGCGCCGGCTGTGCGCTGCGATTGGACGACGTCAATCCAATCCCCATCTTCAGAGGCGGACCCGGGGATGGGCAGCTAATGATGTTGGGGCAACCACACAGCTCATTTGCATAATCACGCACACACACACACACACACACACACACACACACACACACACACACACACACACACACACACACACACACACACACACACACACACACACACACACACACACACACACACACACACACAGCTGTAAACAATCCCAGCAGATTATGGAGCAGACAAACAGCAACCGTAACAATCCTATAAAAACAAGTACACAAAAACAATAATGTTGACCTTTAGTTCTCTCTTATTTTCAAGACACATTTTCTGTTTTATTCCTTGTTCTTTGACGTCATTTTCTGGGAAGACCCGTATAGAGGATACATCTCTTGAAAGGCTCAAATAATCTGTCAGGTGTCTTGACCTACAGACATGACCTCTTGAGAGACCGATTAGACCTTCCTAAAATTAACCTGGGACCCATTTCTCTTGTGTACTGCTTACTCACAGCACGAGTAAGCAAAATGCCAAGATATGTTCTACAAGTTCTTAGAGGATGAATACTGGTGACTGTGAAGATCCCTTCACTTTGCATCTATTGCCACCATTGGATGAACATTTAAAGTTGAAGTCAAATGTCTTTACATTGTTCCCAGAGGATGATTCCTGATGACCATGATAATCTTTGCTGAATTGCCTCATTTTTTTTGATAACACCAGTCTTGTTTTTTCACAAGAAATATCAAGGTCTGAGTGTTAACAATTTTTCTTTGCCCTGCATAAACACTAGAAGGGTGTGACGCTTGGTTGTTGGAGTCGGACAAAGAGATTGGATATCAAAAGGATCTCAATGAGGACACCGGAGGTACGTATTGATACCTCGTGTAAATGCAATCGGGTTACAACATGTTTTATTTAGTTATTTATTTGGGTAAATCAACTTTTGGTATACTTAGTATCAAATAACCAGAATTCAGGTTCATATAATTATCACAATTTGTTATGCAGCTCTATAATGTGTCATTTAATGAGCATTCGTGATTCAATTCAATTCATTCAAATTCTATTAACTTTAAGCAACAAGAACCCTTTCCAATAACAAGGTCTCCAGCTGTCTTGGACTTCTCCTTTACCCCCTAACATCCTTCTTCCCGTTCTCTCACTCTCACTTCCTCACCTGTCAGAGGTGGAATGTCGCTGGCGGGTACAGTCCTCCAGGGTCCGACTCCTGACAGACGCAGCGATGCTCAGTCAAAACATTTCCCAGCTCCTGTTCAAGAAGCAGCCTGAAACAAGCAGCAGCAGCAGCCATCTCTGCAGGACACAACGGAATGAAACGATGCACCTGGGCATGATAAACTGAATACTGGTGCATGCAGTTTACAGCGGAGGTAAAAAGAACAATGCTGATAGGCACATCACAATAAAGCTGTTTTATTGCAGACATTCTTTTTTCCTGCTACATCTCACTATCTAAAGAGGCAGAGATGCTTGAAACCGTTCCGTCGGATGTCTGTATTTATAAGCAGCTGTTACATTTAAATGTAAAGTCAAGAAGTGAAGTCATTTTTGTGCTGGCTATAACATTGACATTGAATTGACATGTATACGTAGTACCTCAGTTTGGCACTTTTATACTCTTTAATTACGTTTTTTAAATGTCATAGTATCAAGTGAAAGTTAAGAGTTGGACACTGTTGGAGATTTTAAGATTTATAAAAAGTTCATGTCAGTTTGCAGATGCAGACATCACAGTTGGAGGAACACGCATGAGAATGGAGATTACTGTTTAAATTGGTCCCGTCTACTAAATCTACTATGATTTATACAACCTACATTACATTTGATATTAAACCTTTGCTTTTGTCATTTAAAGATCCTTTCAGACACTATTCCCCTCTGTCAATGAAACCAAGAATCCTTCCCCCTGGGAGAGAGGTTCTGTGGATCCACTCTGCACGCAGTCTGCTCTCTGCTGAGGCCGATCGGCGTGGCAGCTTTCCAGCTCTCAGCAGGAAAGGAAGTGGCTCTCAGGGGCAGTGCTCAATTCGCCCTCTACTGGGCGGAAGTCAAGCCTCAATGAGGCCGGCAGTCGAATAGGTCATGCTGTCAGAGCGCACCAGAGTTCACATCCTCTCATTAGACAGCAACACTTCCATCCCTTCACTGGATAAAAAGCAAAGTCAGGGGAATTGGTCTGAATTGCGCCCGTGACAAAACAGGCTTATGTTGATGGGATCGTGCAGGTGTAGTCAGGTAGACTGCGTGTATGTATTTTGACTTTTTTCCATACACACCAACCCATCAAGTGCACGCACTCACACATTGCCTTCCTATCAGTTTACACCCATGTGTAGAAGACATAAAGATTCCCAGCTGCTGGAGTGTGAGAAGTGTGTGCTGCCATGTTCGTTTACAGGTTGTTGTGTTCCGATACTGAAGCATTGAGTATTGATATAATCAAAGTCAGCAGAATGATAACGAATTATCTCTGAAGCCAGTTTAGAACAAAACCAACTCCATTCTAATTGTTTTCTAATGTTGTATAGTTGCAAGTGGTCATTTCATATTACTGAATTCAAGAACCCACTGTTCTCCACATATTCTAGGAGCATAGATGGACTGAATACTGAACTAAATGTACCTGAAATGCAACACTATAACCTTAAAACTCTGACTTTCTGAATGTAACGCAGGAACAACATACTCACACAAGTCGTATTCAACAAACAAGCATAAACTTTATTTGTTAAAACAAGTATATAGAGTTTCTGTATTACATCTTTCATCTTGCTAGATTGTGGTTTTATACATTTACCAACAGTGGTATAGAAAGGCAACTCCTTATGGAAACAATGGCATATGTATACAATACAAATGAGCAAACATATCAAAATCAGTTTTTACAACTTTCGTAGCAACCAATTGTTTCTATCGGTTGCCATAGTGCAAACTGTGTTGTTGGTGAGACAGAGTTTAAGCATGATCTCAAAATGCACACATCTCATTTCCTCTGTCTTAAACACATTCTTTATTTGTAGGCTGCATTCATTGTGCCTTCAGTTCAAGTCCTTCCCGTCCAGTCATGTGAATTTACAATCAGAATAGTTCAAGTGTGTCGGGCAGGTCAGGCTATTGTGTTGGAGAGTGAAGATAATGCTGAGCAAGAACGCTCCTTGGTCGGGTTTGTACACAAAGACGTGTCGAGACCTTTCGTGGTGCTTCACGCAGGTGGAACATTGTTCATAGGAACGGTCAACCTCTAAGTCACCACCACACATTTAAGTTTGATCCTATACTAGAAAGATGTTATGTTGCAATGTTTGACCAGGGTTATTTAAGAGGCTATAAAAAGAATCAGTTTTCATATTTGTATCGACTCCTATGAACCTTCGTGTTCCACCCGAATGAATGAAATACCACTCCAAAAGTCTCCAAAAACTTTAAAAAAGTGAAGAGTTTCACTCTAACATGATTATCGAGCATCACACAGTTTAGCAGAGTTTAACAGCTTGTATGGAGGGTATGAGTGGAGTGGATGGCGGATGAGTATAATCTGTCGGCATGGGGATATAAATGGACAGCACAGAATACAGAGGAAAACAAGTTTTGGATAACTTTGATAATTTCTACATTCACTCCAAGGTCCAGCAGGTGTGTGTGTGTGTGTGTGTGTGTGTGTGTGTGTGTGTGTGTGTGTGTGTGTGTGTGTGTGTGTGTGTGTGTGTGTGTGTGTGTGTGTGTGTGTGTGTGTGTGTGTGTGTGTGTGTGTGTGTGTGTGTATTTTCCACAGTCATTTGACCTGAAGCCTCTATGGCTAAGATTTCAAGGGGTGGAAAGAAAGTAAGAGCTGTTGCGGGTGTGAAGGTCAGGCTGTTTCTAATCTGGTTCTATTGCACCATGTTCTGCAGGAAAGCATTAGAGCTGGTGGGTTGGTTGTGTCAAAAAGTCTGAAGATGGAGGGCGGACCGAGCTGTGCCCCGTCCCTCTCGCCAGGATCTCCGTCCCAACTCAAGAGCATCCACAACGATCCACCACCATGGAAGGGATCTTGCCGTAGATGATCTGTTCTTTCCGGTTAAAGTAGAGCATGTTGATGGGCGACATCTTGGTGGGGGTGCAGCAAGGGCCTGCGGTCCCTCTGGGGTTGGCCTTGTTCACCAGGTGGGTGTGCGGATACTTCTGCAAGTGCATGTGCTCACACTCCCCGATGCAATAGTTGGCCTTGTAGCGCTTTGGGGCAATAATCCAGTCCCAGCCAAAGTCTTCAAAGTCCACAGTGAGCGGGTAGCGGCAGCAGCGGGACTCGGGAGAGTTCTTGTCACAGTCCAGGCCCGAGTCTCTCCTGAGGCGCTTGGGGCCCTCAGAGATCTTCACCTCCATGAACGGTTGCTAAAAACGAGAGATCATGTGTGAATACTTAGACATCAGCTGGGTTGCAGAAAAGGAAGGCGGGTGACAGCATTCATTTTACTTTGGTGCCCTTTGGCAGCTGGTTTTCAAACACGGCACGGTAATATTATGAAACTTTGACTTTTCTAGGAAATTAAATCATATGATGGTTGGTTAGCCACAGCCGTCAAGGTATTCTAATTGCCCCAGAGCCCGGTGCCAGCTCTTGAGCTGTATGATAAGTGTTTGTCATTGATAGCAACAGTGTGTGCGTGTGTGTGCGCGCGTGTGTGTGTGTGTGACGTGTGTGCAGGCAATTAGTCTGATCTGCACAGTCACACAGAACACTTTGAGGAATGTGGGGCAGGTGAACTTGTATGTAATCAAGCAATAAGATGTGAGGTTATGGTGGGCCGGGCATGTGTCCAAATGCAGGTGTGCGCCTGCATGGAGTCTGTGTTGATTAACAGCTTTCAAAAGTCTTAAATCTTGATTCCCTTTCCGAGCAGTGAGATGCATGAATGTTTAACCACCTGCTGACTCTGCAAAGCCTCTCTGCACACTACTGCCTCAGGGCAGTAAGAGACAGAATCCAAAATGTCTCTTTAAACAGAGTTAGAACTGGACTTTTAGAAATGGGCGATTGATGATCTGGTCCAAGATCTAATTCATGTTACAGCAGTACATATAACATGTTGTGATGAGACAAACGGCTTGTTATCCCTTTAAGTAAAACAAACTTGACCACAATCTTAGTTTAATGTAAATTAAAGTTTAGCTCACCAGTCCTTCCTCTCCAGGCTCTGTGGAGGTCACGGCCAGATCATTTCCCCGCGAATCGAATGCGTTAATCTCGATGCCCCAGTTGGTCTCCGGCTGCCGCAGCCACACAGCCAGAACCTGTTTGACGTCTATACTCTGCCAAGAGCTGACCCCGGCATTCACGTCGATCTTCAGGGAGCGGATGCGTATGTGCCTGCTCCCGCCTGTGACCGGCATCAGGCGGGAGATCTGCAGGAACACGGTGGTCGCCTCGTCCGCAGGGCGCAGATGCACCCATAGCTGAGCGCGCACAATGCGGTTGGCTTGAAACCTTTGAGCAAAAGAGAAAAAGCAGCACTTTGGTTCCCCATCCACTTGGGCGACGGACTCGGCTGCAGAAAAGAAAGAGACAGAAAAACCTTTACAGACAGAAAATAGAAATTCTTAACACGACATTTAAACTCTAGAAGTGGGCTGTTACAGTTTAAAAACCCTGACATGTGTGCGCGTAATGACCTGGCGTAATGACGCACCGACCCATACAACAGTTTCAAATATAGATAATGTTGATACTTGCACACTTTTATTATCAAAATCAGCTGAAGCTACGCGTTAAAAATGAACTGCGTCTCCCGTGCGGTCAGTCTCGTGCGTAAAACCCCATGTAGGAGACGTCTGAGCGCGTCCTTATTATTATTTAAAAAAACCAACGAAATAAAGACTTACGTTCAGTGGCTATCATCATCATCGTCTCCGTGGTGGCATGCTCGTCGTCCTCCTCCATAACCACCTCTCTGTTGTCATCTCCCAGCACGTCGTACTGGTCGAGGAGCTGCTGCAGCGGCGGCGCTTTGGGCAGGAGCTGCTTCACGATGTCTCGGCTGATGTTCGGAGCTTCTTTCATCCGCAGTTTGCTCAAAATCTGAGATTTAATCGCGTTTAGTCTCATGGTTTTGATCTGCTGCCGGACATCGCAGGTGGCGCACTGCTCCGCGTCCTCCGGGTTAGAGGCGGGGGGCTGCTGGTGCGTCTCTTGGTCACTCAGAACTACTGGACCCAAAGCAATGAGCAGGCTGAGATACAGCACAATCTGAGACAGATGCATTGTCTCTTAGGTGTTTGAGTTAAAAGGATCCCTGGGTGTGTGCTGGAACTGATGCGCGAGCGGACTGGGATGGATTAATGTCCCACAATGATAGGCATCATACCTTATCAGCGCACACCTTTTTATACTCCAACTTTAGCCTCTTTTGTGTCGTCAAAAACTATGATTGGCTGGACAGGCAACAATGAATTTTAACCGACTGACATGAACACTTTTTTTCGTTGTCAAACCATAAAGGGATGGAGGCTGTGAGCATGTGCAACACGTGTCCGCAGATACACACATTCACTGTTCTCGCACGGATTGCGCAATGAGCGGAGAGGCGCCCACGGACTGTCGGCGTTATATGTAACGTTTAGATGAACCTGGTGAAGTTACATCACCACACATTAACACCAGACAACCAAATGTGGACTTCATAAATGGAAGTAGCACCATACTCGGATCAGAGTGTAGCCTAATACGTGTTTGAGTTCGCACGTTGAGAAAGATACAACCTAAAATGTTTGTGTCAAAAGTGTTTTAACAGTGAACTCTGAGGACAGGTATGTGCGACATGGAAATACATTTTATTAAGAGCTGTTGAATTTATAAACATAATGTTATAGTATTTCTTCAACATTGTTATTCAAATGTTCTTCTATTGGATGGGCTTTTATTTGTATACACTTATGCATGCATACATTTACCATTTTTGTAAACTCCCTTTCAAATCTTTTTATACCATTATTGGCCCATGTCAATTCGGAACTGATGATCCTTCCATGTTCAGGATTTAAAAAATAAATCAGCAACGATAAAGAAAGAAACCTTAATCCTCTTGTTCAAGTCGTTGTTGGTGAAACCAGGCAGTAGAATATGAGAGGATAGCGCCACCGTGTGGCAAGGACACATCATCGTGACACCTGTCATCATCAACAACAACAAGCAGTCACAGGGCGACCTGAACATGGGTGGAGAAATGAAATACAGTCAGGAACAGAGCCAAGCTTCGAACACTTGGCTAGATAAATACATCTTATAAACACATCTGAATGTATAAAAGGCTACTAAATACATAATGTAAAGAAATAATTAATATTTTACAAATGTTTTTAATGTTGTGACATTTTTCCTGATATTTTCAAAATTCTATATGATTGCTTTTTAAAATTCTTCCTGATATTCGACATTATGAGTTTTTCAAAAGACAATACCAGGTTTTTGTCATGATCATTTCAATATTCTACTTTTTACCTCAGACTATAATGTATTTGTTCCTATTTTCCAACATATTATACATACATACTGTCTTTAATTTGACATGGTGTACTATGACTTTAATTTACCTTTTCAAAACATACTATACTTTTACTTTTTCAACATCATTTGACATGCTATACTATAACTATGCATCATATTTACAACCTACTATGTAACATAGTATGACTTTTCCACGTTTTTTATTTTTCATTTTTATACAATCTATACCATGACTTTTATTTCATGATCTACTTCAGGGCCGGACTGGGACAATAAGTCAGGCCGGGAATTATACACCCAGCCAGGCCACTACCAGTTTGTTGTGCCATTTTGCTGGATTTATTTGTCAATTTTTACAGCGTTGCTGCCCATAGTGATAGCGCTCTAAATCTACTACCCCAAAATAAACATATGGACATGGGTTACTATTAAAAAAAAATTGCAAATCTATTTAGGAACCTATGTGAACATATTTTAAGCGGGGGTGGACCTCAAATCCTATAGGGGGTCCGGGGGCATGACCCCCCGGTAAGATTTGTTTTTTAATGTTGGACTTAAATGCATCAATCTGGTGCATTTTGAGGGGGAAATAAAGAGACTACACCCATATGAAACATAACTGTATACATTTAAATAATCATAAAATCATAATAACATGGCCATAACCAATAACATCCCATATCCAATATGAAAAAACATTGAAACTTGTTTATTTATTTGTTTTTGGTTCATTTATAGTTGTGAGTATGTATGTGCTCCTGAATCAGCCTCTCCTGTCTCCCTCCTCTCCCTCCTGCTCCTCTTTGAGGCAGAAGCAAAGACTCGTTTTGGCTCTCAACAAGTTGTAATAGTTTGTCTTACCTTTTTTCACCTAGTTAACGTTTTTTTTATTTTTTTATTATTCATGCATATTTTACTAATCACTCCCCCCTCAAATGGAAATATGTGTTTACATAAATGGTGACCAAACCGTTTGAGACCCACAGAGTAAACACTAAACTAAACACTCGGAGAGTCCTTTACCTCACCTGAGCTGTATAGTTAACAGTCTCTCAGTCTGACAGGAGAGGACTCTCCTCCACCTTGTTGTTGAAACAGCTCCTTATATCCGTTAGCGCAGCTAGCTAGCACCAGATGCTAACAACAATAACAATACACGTAACCGGTGCGCGCGGTTTATCTCACTCGCTCGCGCCACACATAACACACACCCTCCCGAGCTTGAATGACACACAGAGACCAATCGAGTATGATCTGTATGAACGTGGCCATGTCGGCAGGCCACATCATGTAGACAGCCAGTCACCCTCTGTGAGGCAGAGTCAGACCCACATTTGCGCAGCGTTGCGTTCACAATACATACGTATATAAAAAAAAAATCCTCAGGCCAGCAGGCCACTTAACAGGCCAGGCCATCGGGAAACCTCCCGGTCCTCCCGATGGCCAGTCCGGGCCTGATCTACTTCCATACTATACTTTGACTTTTGTCTTCATTTTTGGTCCGTTTCATTACATTTCAACACAATACACTATATATGTTTTAATGATATTTTCAACAGGATATACTTTACTCTGGCTTTCACATATTTTTAGACGTAGGCCTAGGCCTACTATTTTTCATGATATTTTATAATAATGCTATGACTTTCTTCATGATATCTTCTAAATAATTAATAAACAAGTCTATTGTATTTTTCAAAATACTATACTATGACATTTGTATATTTTTTGACAAACTAATCTATGCCTTTTTAAAAGATGTTTTGACATGGTACACTCACTTGACTTTTTTGATACACTACTACACTATTCCTTTTTCCCAGACATTGACATACTCAGGGTTGCCAACTCTCACGCATCTGGCGTGTGACACACGCTTTCACTCTCAATCTCACGCTCTCACGCTGCCCAAACTATTCTCACGCCAAAACAAGAATACCGAAGACTATAAATGGTTTTGAAAACTGTTGTCACGTAGTGATCGTCTTCTCAATAGAACATCTTTGATAATGTCTTCTGGCCAATCAGCATCAAGATAACGGCGAAGTGTTGTTGCAGGAAGTCCCGACGGAGAATACTTTTGCTGTACATCTCTATATACATCGATACAACATTACGTGTTGATAGAAATCAACACTTAATGAAATAAGACCCCACGGTTTGATGATTGATAGGTGTGTGGGCTGTCTTTCATTTTGACACACAGAACAATGGGGGCTATCCACCCTTATCCACAATGTAAAGTCATGCACACAGCCTCTTCCCTCTTCTCTCTGTGAGGAGCAGCAGGTTCAGCTTCCAGAACAAAGTAACACAAAACTAAAATGGCATTCATTTTTAAAAATGTGTAGTAATAGATGTATTTATTTTTCTTCTCAAGAGAGTACCAGAATGTGTGCAGGGGTTGGTCACCTGTGGAAAAATAGCAGGATTGGCTCCAGGTCGCCCTTTTTATTTACTTCAAGACAAATGTGCCTTTTTATTTCATACAGTTCAATTTGGATTGAGACAGGGAAATAATCTAAACCTCACGAGTGGCGTTTCACCATCAATGGGGCGATATAGCGTGTAATTACATTGCAAATACTGACTTGAGCCCCACCTCTGTATGGGTTAGCCCTACCATAGATTACCCAACAAAAATACTCTGGAGCCGATAAATCAATGAATTGCTTATTCAGGCACACAATAAAACAGTGGAAACAAAAATGTGTTTGACTTTCATTAGTGAAGGAAACTGTGTGCCCTTTATAGTTTGTGTCCAATATTGTGTATTTGTATATATACAATTGTATATCCTATAGGCCTATATGCTAAGGTCCCGCTACTGACACGATAGCAGTCATTTTGTGCGCATATGTGTAATTAAACCCATGATATCAAAATATCACTCCAGCCAGGTACCCACAGTTGGCAACCCTGATACATTACATTATTATTACATTACATGTCACTTGTTAGACGCTTTTATCCAAAGCGACTTACATACTCAATACTGTGGGCAATCCCCGCAGGAGCAATTTGGGGTGAAGTGTCCCAGGGACACAACGACATGCTGACTGCAGTGGGGTTTGAACCTGTGACCCCCTGACGACCAACGCACAACCCACTGCACCACACGCCTCCACATACCATACTATAGCTTTTTCAACATTATTTGCTTTGACTTTTATTAAAGATAGATTCACCATACTATACAAATGTATACTTTTTTATTTCATGTGTTACTACCATGGTTACAAACCCTACTATTTGTTGACATACTATGCCAAGACTTTTTCATGATATTTTCAACGTACTTATACTCTCTTGTTTTTCAAACCTTTTGAATTTCACAACATAAAGATGGTGGCATTCAATGTGACTGCATCTCAGCGGTCGCTTGTATAGTTTACATGTGTTCTCTTTGGCTAAGCTCCAATACACCTTAGTAAACAGCAGACACTGAGTGAATGATAGCCGTTATATGGACTATCCATTTATTCATTTCTAAGATCAATGAAGTAATATACCCAGTAATAAAAACAAACCAAACACATAATGGGAGAGCTGTTTAAAGAGAGTAAAGGCAAGATACAGAACCTAAAACTTAACTGAAAAGGTGTGACACTTGCAGCCAGAGTGATGAGTACAGTTAAGGACCTAAGAGCTTAGGTCTGAATAATAGAATTGTCTATTTATGTTTTAGTTAACCATTTACCTTGTTACGGCTATTTGTGTTCATGTGCCCTTTTCCCCAGTAGATCTGCCCAGGTGTGCTGCATGGCTGTAACGAGGCGCACCTGGGAAGGAAGAGCTCCAGAGCTCCAGAGCAGCATGAAGCGGAGGACGCTGGACTGCTGGGTTTCAGCCTGGGATTCATATTTGTACAATTTGCACGTTTCATTACAATTAATCCCATGGATTTGATTAAAGGAGTCTTTATGTGGTGTATTTGTGTTATCCCTATGGCCAACTAAGGGTTGGGCTTAACAACCTAATTCTTATTTAACAATGTAGCTGAATTATTTGGAAATGGTGTTATGGTTGCACTGTGAGCGCATTTTAAAATAAGAGCTCTGTACAAAACATCATAATAAAACAATATGAATATATGTGCCTCTTGATTTTTCAACAGAGAATATCAACAGCAGCAGAAACCTTAGAAACCCAACAGAGACATTTCCTCTAGTGTTGACTTTTTATCTAAAACAACTTCATAGTTGGATCCTGAAAACATTAAAGAAATGTATATTTACCTTTTAAGTGAGAGGTCCCAGTTGTCCTCGGGCCTCCTGTCCCCCTCCCCTCGGCTAAAAAAGAAAGAGAATAAGGGTTACAATGTTAAAATAACTTGTGAACAGATGAACTGAACATCGAAAAATCTGGTAATAGCATTTCATATTTAGATTTAACTTTTTGCACGAGGTAATGCTGAGTTTGCCCTCCCTCATGTGGTCTCCCCCTCTCTCCTCACCTGTCTATACCTCTGAATGTCTTTCATTTTGTAAAGCACTTTGAATTGCCTTGTGGTGAAAGGTGCTATATAAATAAACTTGCCTTGCCTATAAAATAAACAAATGCAGACACAGGTAAATAAAAGGTGAAATGTTAAAAAATATATTTACCTTTGATATGAGAAGGTGCCCTCCCCGCCTCTCCTCTTCTCTATACTCTTCTCCTTTTCTCTTTTTCTTCTCTTTCTTCTTCCCCTTGCCGATGTTCTAGTCTCTTTCTGTGTCTTTTGTCTCTTCCCTATTCGTCTTGTTACATGTTCTCTCTATTTCAAATTGAACAACCCTTTCCTGCCATGTAGACCTCTCTAATGGGGTTTAGCTTTTTGACACCTTACAACTGCTTATTATACCCTTACACTTATTCCCCACGTACCCTCCCCAGTGTGGCCCCTGCTCTGTGGTCCTTGTCACTGCAGACTATTCTTGGTCCCAGATCCCCCCAAAGCTGTGCAGACACCCTGCATTTCAATGAACATTTATTGGAGCATTTGTTAGAAATTATACTTTGGAAAAGTAATATGGATTAAATCAGCCATTTGAAAAAGTGGTGGGGGCATGTCCCAAATGTCCCTGATGTAATCAAATCAAATCAAGTTTTATTTATGTAGCACATTTATAAACGATTTTTGGTCGAGCCAAAGTGCTGTACATATAATAAAAATAGCCTACAGTAGAGACACTCTGTAAATTACACCTATGTCCCCAATTACACCTATGTCCCCAACACTGGTGCTGAGTACTTTAAAGGACTCCTATTATACTATTTGTGTTACAAGTGTTTTGCTCAAAATACCAAAGAGATCACCCATTTCAAAGAGAGAGCTCAGGAGAATTCTACCTAGATACTCAGGTAAATGCTGCCGTGAATAAACGCCATATTATGTTCCAAACAAGATCAAGGATTATTTCTGAAACAGTATATGGAGCTCAAATGCTATTTCTCTCATGGGTTTACCACAAGGTGAGTACCTTTTTATATCCTGCTTTTTTACACATCTCTCCAGTACAGTGTTAGGATGCTTGCTAATGTTAACAAAGACCATATTACTTCCAAAACACGTCGCACATTGTTTCTGATACAGTGACGTTTCTGATAGGGCCGTGGGTGTAAAGCTGTCACTTTGTGACTCTCCTTATGCACCGGGGACACATATCTGTATAAAAGACATCTAAAAGTGCATTTTGTATTATAGGGGACATTTAAAGGTAGGGTAGGTAAGAATGGAGAAACCAGCTTGAGTGCGCTAGAATTTGAAAGTACGCAGCCGAAAAAAATCTGCCCCTTCCTTCAGACTTCCTTACAGAGCCCCTCCTCCAACACACACGAACGCGCACATGACCAATGAGGGCACGAGATAAGTTTGTTCACGAGATGGAAGGCTGACAGGCAGGTAGGCCATCCAGTTACTTTAGCCGGGCCTGCTAACATAATTGGTCGTGCTTTTTACAGCGACACGGCTTCCACAGATGACATTTTCTTATGTATTTATTATTGTCAAAGTGTTTAATGTATTCATTGCTATCAGGATGTTAAGAGCATTCCATGGAATATAACAACAATTGTTTCTGAAGTGAATTACCTACCCCACCTTTAAGAACAATGGTTATAAGAGGCGCATATAACCATTTCCAGGTGGCAGTGCTTACTTAGTACTGCCACCTGGCGGACTCAGTAAATCCGCCAGGTGGCAGTGTTGCTCCAGTCCGCCGCGGTGCTCCCTCGGAGCCGCGGTGTGTCAGTGCGTAGCGGCCGGACTCTCCTCCTCCTCCTGAGCTCGGGAGTTCCCGGAGAGTCAGTCAGAATGAAGCTGGATCACAGCTGACCTCTCCCTCCACTGAGCAGCTCCTCTCCACCGGGGTGAAGGCAACAGGGAGCCCGTCTGCCGGCCCGGATCCCCCGCACAGAGATTATTTTTGCAATCTGGTGTGGAGCTCTTCATGCTGCAGAAACAGAAACAGGGAGCAGCAACTTTAAATATCATTTTGTTTCTCACACAAACGTGCAAGTCAACCCGCTTGGATAGTGTTTGGAGATCCGAGTAGGAGGGAGGGGATGCGGCGCGGCAGCACCTGATGTCTGGATAATCTTTTATTTGAACGACCTTGGGTTCTACTCCTTTCTCTGGATTCTTTTATTTGTGTCGGAATGGAGAAAGCAGCCGCATTAGCCACACTCATTTAAAAGTATGTACAGAGCTAGTATCACACTCATCCTGTTGACACGTTTAATCTCATGTTTGCTTTTCCCACTGAGGCTCAGTTTGTGTTTTTTAAACAGTAATGTGGTTTAATCCAAATCCCAGCATGTCTGACAGATAGTGGATGCTCCCACAATTGCGGTGTATCAACATTGAGATGTTTTACAGGAATATAACAGAGGGTTTTGTGAGTGCACCTCCAAAATGTTGTTAGACTCTGAGGGAGACTCCCTGCTGACATGATTCACAGCTTGGTGTTGTGCAGCTTTTCTGAATGAAGCACATGTTTGCAGTGTTCCAGGGCCTGTCGTCCTGGAGCCTGTCAGTGGAACAGATGGAGAGTCAGGCTTACAGCAGCACAGCCGCACAGCACCAGGGCACTCCGATAGAGACAGACGTCCCCCGTGCCATGCAATACAAATTAGGGCGAGGAATTGAGTCACTGGGTGGAGGTGGGGGGGATGAGTAACACTTGATGTGTTCAAAAGTGGTGAGGCCTTGACCTGGGCTTGGGTCAGCTCTGTAGGCTGACTGATGGAAAATAAATGACTGAAATCCTCCCTCTATGCTTATAATCTTTTGTTATTTTATTTATTTATTTTCATTTTATTCCAGTTTTATTCAGTCCTGCATTGGTATTACGTTTTCTTTTTAATCACAAAGCTATGTGTTACTCTGGTTATTACTTTTGTGGGGAGATAGTATTGTTTCTTTTATTTGTAAATTCAACATTCAAAGGTTTTATTGGTATATGAACAGTGTAGATATGGCAATGAAAATGTGAAGTCCCAGGCTCCTTCAACAATGCATCATAAATATGACATTAAACAATAAAACAAATTAAAAACAAGAAAAATAGTGCAAGAAGAACAGAGTGCAAGATTATGTTGCAAGAACAACGTGCAAGTAATGGAGGTAAAGTAAACTATTTACATGTCAGTGAAAATAAATAAATACAATTTGCTAAATAATGCAGAGAATTCTGAAAGTGAACAAGTAATGCAGGAGTCTTAAGACATGTACATAGGATACGATAAGAAGAAGCAGCCTGTGGCTTGTCTACGTGTCTGGTTTGTGAAGCAGTTCACTTTGAGAATGAACAGTTCTATACTGTAAATACACAGGTCAAATGTACGATTGAGGGTCTTTGAGCATGTTTTACGGTGTTGTTGTGTATTTATTAAAACTATTTGATCGCAGGTTCCTCAACAGTGCGTTTACAAGACATTAAAAACAACATTAGTCCTTGTTTGATGAAGCTGCTGTAATGCAAGTACAATTTCAGACGTTTGATTTGCTTGAGCTTGTTTGATCTGTTTGACTCTTTCTCTCTGCAGTCGCAATGAGGTTTCAGCAGGAAGCGAGAGGGATGGGCCCCCAGCACCTTCTAGATCTCCCCCTCTGATGTGTCTCACATGTTCAGACATGGACGGGAGGGGGAGTGGATGACAGGAGCGCAGTGAGGGCAAGGGGAAGCATCGAGCTGAGCAGACCGTTAAAACTTCCATGTGTGACATCTCACTCAGTCTCTCCCACCCTACAGTAAGGCAAGGCACGTTTATACCGCACCTGTCAACACACGGCAATTCAAATGCAGATACATTTTATAAAATGGCATTGAACAGGAAAAAACTCTCATTTAAAAGCAGAGAATATAATAAACATAGATCCAGCTAATATAGAATAACACAGGTTTTATACAGTATGAGTAGTTCAATTAAAAGCAGCGGAAAAGTCTTACAAAGTAGTCAGAGTTGCAGCTGACCTGAAGTTCTCTGGGAGTTTGTTCCAGATATTTGGAGCATAGTAACTAAACGCTGCTTCTCCATGTTAGCAGCAGAGCCTTCCCAGAAGACCTGAGAGTTCTGGATCTTTCATAATGTATTTTGAGCCTAAACCATTCAGTGCTTTATAAACCAGCAGCAGTATTTTGAAATCTATTCTTTGACACACAGGAAGCCAGTGTAAAGACTTCAGAACAGGAGTGATGTGATCCACTTTCTTAGTGTTAGTGAGGACTCGAGCAGCGGCGTTCTGAATCAGCTGCAGCTTCCTAATAGAGTTTTTAGTGAGACCTGTGAAGACACCATTACAGTAGTCGAGTCTACTGAAGATCCAGACTCCAAATCCTGCTTTGATATTATTCCTTTAATCCTAGATAATATATAATTGTTTTAATGTAACTGTTGAAATTCAGATCTGTTGTTTTGAACATTGCTCAGCGCTGTCTTTTATTCACTCCTTCTTGTTACAGTAAATCAATGCAACATCCTCCAGAGGATGGGGTGTGTGAAATCCAAGAGGAGCGACTCCGCAGCCCAGAATGCAAACTCCAGAGTGGAAGGCAGGGCGAGGGGGGAGAAGGCCTACCTGGTGCACTCGGAGACGGGCTGGGTGGAGGGCTCCCCCCGCACCAACCCCGTGCTGATGGAGTACGCTCACAGGCTGTCCGAGGAGATTGTGGCCCGGGCCGTGCAGCAGTGGGTGGAGGTGGACCGCCGCTACGGAGACATCCCATACATCGAGTGTGACGTGCCATGACACGGGGAGGAGGGTCTCAGCCCTTGATACTTGAGGTGGCGCAACAAGGCCAATAAACACCTTCATTCAGAATGCATCCCTCTGCTGTGAGAAGAGATGTGAATGAGCTGCCAGTAATTCAGTTCGACCTACTTTTGGATTGGATTACTCTTGGAGTGAACCTAAAAACCTTTCTTCTTCTCTTTCTCTTTCTCCTCCTCTTCCTCCTCGTCCCGCTCGCATTCCTGTGATTAATTGTAAAAGTTGGATTCTGTTGGTGTTCAGCTGGATGTGCTTCTAAGATCTTATTGGTTCTCTCTGTGGCTGGACTCAAAGCAAGAAGCTATCAGATATTGCTTGGAAATGTGATGTCCCTCTTTGCAAAGCCTATCCCGGCCCTCGATGCTGTCCAGATGTCCCTCCTCTTACGGGGGGAGGTTGTTATTATTAGATCCCTTCATTTGGTGGCATCATCAGGTACCCTAACCCTCCTTCAACGAGTCCAGGAAATAATGTGCACAAATGATGTTTCCTGCACTCCAGGATATTGATTGGGAATTTTTTTCTGCTGATCTCTCAGCAGAACCTAAAGCATAAGAAAGGATTGACACACTTTCCAGAAGGATTTGGCTGGCAACAGAACTTGGTTTTCCTCAAAGTGTTTCAGGCCTGTTCTTTTGTCAATATTGTGTAATTTTAACCAGGAAATACTGCCCCATGGAGAAAGAAGCACAAATATACAAACCTCGATAACACATAGCACTTCAATCCAGTCCGTATGTGACTTCAAATGCGTTCCTGCGGTTACATAACAGAGGGCAGCGATACTAACCAGGGAAGAGCAGATTTATTTGGAGAAGAGGTTCAGAACCACCAAAGCCCTTAAGAATGAGCTGGATCACATTCCACAGATCAGCTCTGTGCACAAATGCTCTAAATGATGTCATTGAGATTTGCCCAAAATGCAAGTATTATTGCTAGCTTGTCTGTACTGCACATGATAGAGGACACACTTAAACTGCCACACAATTATTAAATATCATTACAGCAGTAGGAATCAGTGAATATGAGAATACTTTCAATGTCTATAAAACATTTTAAATCACACTTTTAATCTGCTTATAGCACTGTATTATTACTGTAGGTCAAAAGTCCTTGTGAATATTCATAATGCTTTAAGACAATGAACATCGCACATAAAGCATTTTCTAATGATTAAGGTCATGTATCAAAATAAGATTTTTGAAATGCCGGTCACTCATTAAGCTTTAGACTTTTTTACATACCTTAAAAAAAAAGACTATTTTAAAATAACTTTTAAGCCGCTTGTAATATATTATATCTGCCTATCCCTCAGGATAGATAACAGATCGAGCATTATAATGTTTCGCAACAATGGGAATTTATTATTGTACTTACAAAAAAAGAGTCAGTGAGTGAGCAGTATTTATAAAGTATAATGATAAAAGTCATCAGCAAATGCATTATAATGTGTTATTATTGTTATCAAGCTGTATTCATATTTATGGGTGCTCATAACTATATGACAGCGCTATAAACAGATTATAAAGTATTATAAGTATGATGCATAATAGAAATACAAATTGCAAGTAAATACTCCAACGCAAGCCAATAAGCCATATAAAACAGTGGTGGAAGTCTTTCCCTCCACTTGCCTTTTCCGTTACAGTTCTGGATTGACAGAAAACTGGCAAACAACAAGGTATCACACAGTTGATACAGATTGTATTTGGGAAATCTAACTACTGCAGATGTCAAATGCTTATTTTAGTGAAGAGCAGCATCATAGAGGGTGCAGTGAGGACGTATTTCTGTAGGCAGACCTGTACATTAAAATTGCAAGAGCTTCCTCAACAAAAAGCAATGAGATTTCTCCATTGGATTTTGTTATATGCAGGAAATAATCTCTGTGGCAAACACACGTTTATGATATACTGCAAGATATGCTCCACATATTAACACCACTTTTATAATAGAAGCGCAAATGCAATCGCCAAAAATAACAAATAAGCAAATACAAATCTTGCTCCATCTTTACTTCACCTCCGCTAAGCTAAAAGTGGCTAATGTTCGACATGATGACGTTTAGAAGTCTCAATTAGCCAGTTGATAGTAACCAACATTTTTGAGACATGTAAAAAAGCTTAAGACATCGTGTGTTGACCACATATCTTATTTCAGGAATCATAACAAAAAGTAATTAAAAAAACATTGACTTCAACCAGAGATGGGGACTCGAGTCTGCGACTCGGACTCGACTCAAGTCGCACACACAGAGACTTCAGACTTGACTTGGACTCGTGACCAAAAGACTTCAGACTCGACTTGGACTCGTGTGTTGGGACTCGTGAACAATCATTGTGTTTTCTATTTTTGCCGTATTAAAGGTGGGGTAGGTACATTTGAGAGAAACCGGCTCGA
Organism: Pseudochaenichthys georgianus; assembly: GCF_902827115.2. Lineage (NCBI taxonomy): Eukaryota > Metazoa > Chordata > Actinopteri > Perciformes > Channichthyidae > Pseudochaenichthys > Pseudochaenichthys georgianus. Next base: position 6,546,702 of record NC_047523.1, read on the forward strand.
GATCGCTAGAATTTGAAAATACACAACCGGAGATAATCTGCTAGAGGCTGCTACTTCCTTACAGAGCCCGCCTCCTCCAACACACACGAACGCGCACATGACCAATGAGGGCACGAGATAAGTTTGTGCCCAGATGGAAGGCTGACAGGCAGGTAGGCCATCCAGTTATTTTAGCCGGGCTCATTACGCAGACGTGCGCGCCTATGTTACTACCTCGTAGTAACACAATGGCGACCGGCGGCACACCTGCGGCTGTACCGCTTGTAATTAGGTTCAACTACAAAAACTTCGAACAAAACGCCGGCGGCACCAACAAAAGGAGCGCACACTGCAAAGTCTGCAACATCAAAATCAAGGATGCTGGCGCAACAACGTCACATTTCATCAGGCACTTGAAAAGTCACCCGGAGAGGTCAGTCACATTAACGCATATGGACGGTTAGCAAACATGTTTAGCTCAGCATCAGCTATGTAATGTTAATTTAGCTTGCTACTAGCTTTGTAACTGAATATTTGAAAAGATGAGTGAATTGCTTGTCACACTTGTTTGAGTTGAGTGGCGTTGACATCCAACTCTTGACATGACATAAAAAAGGTCGGTAACGTTAATCATTACCCGCTTTTAAGTACTTTTAACAGTTTCCCTGCGGGGGATTAATAAAGTATTTGTGATACTGATTTCTGATTCTGAAGTGTTTTGCTTATAAGTTGTTTGCATTTAGCTAAAGTGTGATGTTTGTCCTCATATTGCATTGCAATAGCCTGTTTAAAGTGATCATATAAAAAACAACTAATCAGTACTGATACTGTATGCTAATAGATATAGGAGTGATAATAACACAGTAAATGCTTTGCATTTCTTAGATATAGCTGTGCAGTATTCTTAACAGACTGGATAGCAGCAGACAATAGAAGGCTTATTACAACCAGAAGAGACATGAGACTTTTATTTTTTAGAGACTTGAGACTTGACTTGGACTCGTGGCCAAAGACTTGAGACTTGATCAAGTCTCACCCCACAAAGACTTGAGACTTGACTTGGACTCGTGACCAAAGACTTGAGACTTGACTTGGACTTGCAAAAAAATACTTGTGAACATCTCTGGCTTCAACACAAGGGAGCTCGGAAGTGCTAACATGCTATCTCTATTAATGTGTTCACAAGGTAATGATTTATTTCTCCAAAAAAACGTCATATGATCGCCTCCCCACACACGTCACTCTTATCAACTCCTAAAACATAATCCGCATTGACAGATTAATCTGCTAGGGTTGTCCCAAACATGTTGTGAACACACTGGAGATTAGGGATGACCCGCCATACTCCTCATGCTTAATCTGAGGCCATTTGTTTAGCTTTACATCAAATGATAAAGGTGAATGTCTATTGTGTTCTGTACATTTTGAGTTAAAATAAAACGAAAGGCCTGTTTCAATAGCACAAGAGCTGGTGGCAGTGTGGAGAGTGTGGATGTTGGGTTAGTTTTATAGTCCACATGCTAGAGGATAATGGGTCATTTTAAAACGACACATTTATTTCTTATGCTATACATCTAAATTGATTGATATCAGGCTCTACTGTGATGTGATCACTGCTAAAAGTTTAAAAGTTCACAAAAGATTCAGTTTCTGTAACTCTTGCAAAGATCAGGTCTGAGATTTGTATTAGATTTTCCTTCAACAGCCGTTAGTGTTAAAAAAAACGGTTTAAAATCTGCTTCTCTGTGAACGCCTATCTTCATCCAACATCCGTCTTCCTTTTGAGGCTTTTACCACAGACTGGCCGTTTCTCAATGTCGAGTAGAGCTGCTGCAGAGCCACTATTTCAAGTATACTATGTCATCGAGTGGCGCCCCGAAGGACTGTTTAAATGCATGTTAAATCATAAATATATATAAACACTAGATGACTCACCCGCGCTGCTGGCCAATGGAGACCGACGTTGCCACTTGGCCGCCATCTTGCTACAGGCAGTGCTCTCATTCATAACATTATGGTTTACTATTTAAATAACCATAGCTTGCTCAATTTTTAACCAATTTTCAAACGGTTTGGTTTTTTATAAACATCAAAGATGTAGTTATGATACTGCATACTTATAATCATGGACTTTCATATGAAAATAACATTAATCAGATAAAGCAATAGCTATACACACACACACACACACACACACACACACACACACACACACACACACACACACACACACACACACACACACACACACACACACACACACACACACACACAGTATTGTGTGTATATATTTCCATTTATTTTATTATATTGTTAATATTTAAAATAAATTATAAATAAATTATAAAATTAAAATACATTTATATTTTATATATAAAAATCGGTCTCATGTTACCACTCTCTAAGCCAAGAGTTGTTAAAGGTGGGGTAGGTAAGTTTGAGAAACCGGCTCGATATCGCTAGAATTTGAAAATACACAACCGGAGAAAATCTGCCACTTCCTTATAGAGCCCCTCCTCCAACACACACGAACGCGCACATGACCAATGAGGGCACGTCGGCACGAGATAAGTTTGTGCCCCGATGGAAGGCTGACAGGCAAGTAGGCCATCCAATCCGTTTAGCCGGCCTAAACGGATTGGTTGTACTTTTTACAGTATTACGGCTTCTACAGATGACATTTTTTTATGGATTTTTTGTTTTTGTTTTAGAGTTTTACTCCCTACATGGTGTACTTTGAGGGTTTTGACTCTGCAGACCGTTTACATGCATACATTTTTTTAGCAAGCTATGGTTATTTAAATGGTAAACCATAATGTTATGAATGAGAGCACTGCCTGCAGCAAGATGGCGGCCAAGTGGCAACGTCGGTCTCCATTGGCCAGCAGCGCGGGTGAGTCATCTAGTGTTTATATATATCTATGATATATCCAGAGTACAGGCCAATCATTATTGATATAATACAGAGGGCAGCATCCATAGGGCTACATGTGCTTGATGTCACCACCGACATGGGTAGCTCTAACCGAGCCATGTGAAAATCCTTTGGGGTGGACCAAAATAAAACATCGGTGCCACATCCAGCAACACCAGACAGGCAGCTTTATTTCATGCCCGATGTCCCACATCTGGTAAAAATGGAGTAAGAGAGGGACTTGAAAAACCTTGGTGGCTCTCTACTCATGTTGTTACAGTTGTCTTGGTTACAGCTCTCAAGTTTTTTTTGTTGCCATTTCCACATCTTTAGAAAATATGAAATAAAAAATTGAAGTGAAATCAACCTCTTCTCTGGAGAACAAACTTTGATTTCTCTGTCTTGTGAGTTTGCAGTCTTGCAGTTTTGCTCCTCCACCTGTAACATCACTGCCCCTCCACCTGCCATACAGTAGGTTACTAACAAGATTACTTATATAATACAGTGATAAAATACATGTTTAGTATGCTTACTTATATAAAACAGTAGTATTAAACTTACCTTGTGTTTTCACTCTCACTTAAGTCCCTCTCCCTTTGCCATCAATCCAAAATCAGCTGAGCTGCAACATTATACAGACAGGTAATAATCAACATAATCACAAGGACACAATATGGCTCTGCTAAAAACACTCACTCTTACACGCACCAAAGTTATATTTATCTAATATTTAACTCCCTCCACCCCCGCATACAATCCCGTTTAGAAGCCCCTCTTCTCTAATTCAACAACGTTGGACCAAATAGACATTAAGAGAACGGAATTTACAATTAAAAGGCTGTTCAACGTGTGTTGCTAACTTGCTTCGGTCTCCTAGCTTGATCTGTTATCTGTAAACGTTCCCTAAATCTACTAATTTAGGGATAATCCACTGACATCCTTTAATACACATGTTCATTTGAATCAGATGTACTGATAATATCCGCAATATAAATCTTTAAACTTCTTCTTACCTTTAAAAGTCCGTCACGAACGGTCTATTATGCTGCAACTCGACAGCTCTGCTAGCCGTGGCGCTAACTTCCAGGGAACGATTGAGAGGCTCCACGATCCGCCATTGCTGTAAAAAAGTGGTCCATTGGAGTGAACGGAGATGTCGTAACTCTTCTATTATATGGCTCTGGTCCCGACCAATCGGAGTACACTGGGCTCACAGCAAGAGCTGCAACGAGCCGTTTAGTGGAGAGAGTGAATACACATACTTTACAGAGATGCTGTATGCGAAACCAATGTGAGTTTGGAAAATTGCACAGTATAAATCTATTCTAGATGACCTCAACAATGGAATTATGATCAATGGAAATGGCCATGACATGTGACCTTTAAGTTATGTTGAAAAGAAAGAGCAGTTCTGCCTCTCCCACTGGTACAAAGTAGCTGGGTCAACTTTGTAATACTCGGTTACTCTTGTTATTAGCCAGCTAATAAATACAACCACATACACAAAGAAAAGCTGCAATTTCTTACATGTCCAAGCATCCTGTATCATAGCCATGCTAATAATGTTTATAACAAACCAAACCGTTTGTAAATCAGTCAAGATTTCAGAGAGTTAAGAGTATTTTTGTGCAGATCACTCACCTTACAACAGCTACCATAACGCGAATCAGAGTAACTGTTGACTGTAGCAAGATGGCGGCCGGTCAGCTACGCTGGAAAATCTCCCATGAGCCATCTAGTGTTTATATATCTATCATAGACTGTATCTATGTGTTAAAGGAATGGTCCACTCATTAGATAATTAATCAAAACTTCAGTATTTAGTGAAACGTTATGTTTAAACCATACCCTGAAGAAATCAGCGATATTCCCCGGTAAATAATGATTTTATAGCTCTTTTTTATCAAGACCTGTATATTCCGTCTGGCCGCCGCCATGTTTGCCATTTTCAGTAGTCACGTGATGGTCGTGACGTCATCCATGCGTTCACTTTGTCAACACACGGAAACATGGTGGGGTATTTCAGTTCGGACTCGTCAGCAGAGGAACAAGTTTTGACCAATGTGAAGAGATTGGATGGGGGAATTCAGCCATACATATCAGTATGACAATACGACACCCTCTGTCCTAAGACCCTCACATCGTACAAGGAAAAACTTCCGAAGAAAACCCACAGTTTAAAGGGAACATGGGAGAAACCTCAGGGAGAGCAACAGAGGAGGGATCCCTCTCCCAGGACGGACAGACGTGCAATAGATGCCGTGTATAAATTGAAAAGATAATACATTTGCAACATAGGTAGTCCAAATGTTTGGAAATGCATGTTTGTATAATGGGAAGATGATATAAGATACTATATGTATGCATGTAGTACCACCCTTGCTAGCGATTCCCTCTCTAGTTTAGCATACTCAGCTTCGTTGTCCCTGGCCATAGAATCACGATTTTATGGGGCCGGAAAAACTGGGGGGAAATACACACTAGCCGGTACTACGCTATATGGAAAGGCCACCAAAAACTGTCCTGGCCTGGACGCTAAAGGACGTTAAAACGGGGCTAGCCGCTGCAATGGAAATGCACTATAACATACCTTATTCTTACTCCGAGCACTACTTCTGCTCCTCCGTCGCTTCACACTTGCAGAGGGCGATTTCTCTACTGGCCGAACTGGTGTCCTGGTCGGTGATGACACCAGAAAGACCGATGGTACTGCATCTCCATTGAGTAATGGTTGTTCTTTAAATCCCATGTTATGTTTGATCATACTCTCAGAGTAGTCGTCCGGAAATGTGAAATGTTCGCTGCATACATGAGCCTGTAAATCTCTCGGTTCGGGCCGGCCACATTTCGCTAGCCACTGCCTCCGAATGTACTTCTTATGCTTACCTTTTGGCAACAGATGGAACCGAGCATTCCGTGGATTGTTCCTATCCGAATTATGGCAATATTTCGCGATACAGTGAGGCATATTTGAATAGAGAAACTACAGTAAATAACATGGAGATCAACGTGTCTTCGAAAACCAAACGCATGGATTACGTCACGTCCGGGAACTGGCGGCGCCCACAGTGTTGATGTTATTTCGGTATATAATCAGTTTAAAATCACTGATAATGTCATCGGATTAAAAAAAAAAAGAGAGAGACTGGCAGAGACTGGTCTGTTTTATCGGATGATAATTTTTAAAAAATGAGTGTCATGAGCATACCATTCCTTTAAATGCCCAGCATTCGGCGCCACTCGATGACACAGTATCTTGAAATAGTGGCTCTGCAGCAGGTATACCATGAGGTATACTCGACATTGAGAAACGGCCATTGAAAGGCTGCCAATAGAGAGCCGAAGTCCCTCCCTTTCCGGTGGAACTCCATGGGACCTTATTTCGGAAAGATTATGTATTGAAGTCAATGGCGAGAGAAAAGTTATCTTTCGATCCCGTTTGAATTGTGCCATGAATTATACATAGCCTATGATGTTTGTCAATCTTAACAAATCTTTTCCAAGTAAAAAAAGTCACAGTTTGTCGTGAAACTTTGAAGTTACACTTATTTGTCTGTGAAACCGCTCAATGAACTATATCTCTGGTCTCGCACAATACACGTCACCAACACCAGAATGAGGTGAAAAGTATTAAATGAGGTGGAAATCATTACAGTCTGGGCATGTTGAGAGCTGCTATTACACAAAAGGGGAGTTAGTCGGTTCCGTAAGAGCCAGCATGCGGGACCGGCTGTACAAGGTTTCTGTGAGTGTTAAATGAGTGTAATGTGTAACGTTAACGTCAGCTAGCTAACATTAGCTAACAAGGTACACTCCTGTGTTTTGTTTTAGCAACTCGTTTTCTGCGTAGGCTACCTTGTCCTTGCCATGTTATCCACAGCATACACAGCGATCATGCAGTTATTAAGGAGAAAACTAGTTGCTAAAACAAAACACGAGTGTACCTTGTTAGCTAATGTTATCTAGCTGACATTAACGTTACACTCATTTAACACTCACCTCTCACGGAACCGACTAACTCCTTGTGTGTATATACAACTCTCAACATGCCCAGACTTGTAGTGATGTTCAATCAATCAATCAATGTTTATTTATATAGCCCAATATCACAAATCTTACATTTGTCTCAGTGGTCTTCACAGTGTGTACAGAATATCAGTATGGCAATACGACACCCTCTGTCCTTAGACCCTCACATCGTACAAGGAAAAACTTCCGGAGAAAACCCACAGTTTAAAGGGAAAAATGGGAGAAACCTCAGGGAGAGCAACAGAGGAGGGATCCCTCTCCCAGGACGGACAGACGTGCAATAGATCTCCTCGTTTAATACTTTTCGCCTCATTCTGAAAGAAAGAGGTGAAATGTGCTAACGTGACGGCCGTCTTGGTGTGTGGTGACTGTTTAAATAGTTGCTTATCAGTTGTTTGGCAGCCACACCAACAGTAATATTTAACCTGTTAACCTACATTACAAACCCTATTTGGAAAATTCAAGCAATTGACTGATCTGTGAATTTTTTTTAAACAATGTCCTAATCCTTTTATTATATCAAAGTTTCAAGAAGCTTGTCTAAAGTCAGGCCACGATTAGCCAGAAACAGATACTTCTCTGTGTTTTACAGTGACCCAAAGATAGCAGCAGGGGAGTGTGGCTGTCTATAAAGAGGAACACACACAGATAAGCAGGGGCAGGACTCACCTGGCTGGGGCCTATACTACGAAGCTGGTTCAACCTAACCTGGATATGTTTGAGTTAGCCGGTTGGCCTAATCCAAAACATACGCGCTCTCGCTAAACTGTACTACGACGCTGGTTATCAAGTGGATCGCTCAAGCCAGCCGTGTCCTATCTAGTTAGGTGCGCGTTCACATGAAAGGGGTGGTATTTGGAGCATTCGACCAATCACAGACATGGAGAAGCGCACTGACAGCGCAGCGTCATACTTCCTGAATGAAAAGTGAACTTTAATACTAGTCAAAAATGAAGAAGTTAAACTTTAAACATCCATGACTTAAACACTTGATCCAGGATCAAAGCCACATAGCTGCACCTGCAAGGTGAACACAGCTGGAAACAGAACAAGTGTTTGAATGCGTACATTAACAGGTTTATGATATCACTGCCCCGTCTAAAACACGATCTGACTTTAATTACATTTGTCTCGAGTGTTTCGTCAACTTATGTGTTGCTTAAAATAATACTTCTGCATACAGTATGTGACACTGTGAGTGTTGCACGGCCAGATACGGCTCAGCTGACTCAGATAAGGAGATATGTGATACATTATGATGTGATATGAATGATAATGGGACACATCGACGTCTGCACTCAGTGTACTTATGTTGTGGCAGCTATTTAAGTGCTTTCTTAACGCTAATGTTATAATAGTCAGATTGCTCTGAAGATGGAGGTGATATTCTATTCATTTTAAAGATATACTAACTATGGATGGCATTAATTTGGCCTCCAGTGAGACTGTAAGGAATCTTGGTGTTATATTTGATCAGGATTTATCCTTTAACGCCCACATAAAATCAATTTCAAGGACCGCCTACTTCCATAGACGTAACATTGCAAAAATCAGGCATATCTTGCCTCAAAACGATGCAGAGAAACTAGTCCATGCATTTGTTACTTCTAGGCTGGATTATTGTAACTCTTTATTATCAGGGAGTACCAAGCAGTCAGTCAAGTCGCTTCAGCTAATTCAAAATGCTGCGGCTCGTGTACTAACCAGAGTTAGGAAAAGGGACCACGTTACTCCTGTTCTGGCTGCCTTACACTGGCTCCCTATAGAACACAGGATAGAATTTAAAATTCTTCTTCTCGCCTACAAAGCCCTTAATGGGCAGGCGCCATCTTACCTTAAAGAACTCATTATACCCTACTGTCCTACTAGGGCATTGCGTTTCAAGAATGCAGGGTTGTTGGTTGTTCCTAGAATCTCTAAAAGTACAATGGGAGCCAGAGCCTTTTCTTATCAAGCTCCACATTTGTGGAATCAGCTTCCAGTTTGTGTTCGGGCGGCAGACACCCTATCCGTTTTTAAGAGTGCGCTTAAGACCTTCCTTTTTGATAAAGCTTATAGTTAGGGCTGATTAGATTCAGCCCCTAGTTTTGCTGATATAGGCTTAGTTTGTCGGGGGACATCTTACTTCTTCCTTCTCTCTGTCTCTCTTCTCTCTGTCTATACCTGTGTCATGTTCCGATTAACCCAGCTTCCCCAAATGTCTTTCTTTTTGTTTTTCCTTGTACGATGTGAGGGTCTAAGGACAGAGGGTGTCGTATTGTCATACTGATATTCTGTACACACTGTGAAGACCACTGAGACAAATGTAACATTTGTGATATTGGGCTATATAAATAAACATTGATTGATTGATTGATTTTCACGTTCACACAGTCGGTGATTTTTGCCGGCCGTCTTTCCTGCAAAGGCAGTTTTTCTGTATTTCCTTTCTCCTGTAATATGACTTGATCGCTTTAAACTCCGCACACTGAGCTCTGATTGGTCAGCAGGCGGTGCTTTCACTGAGTTGAGCTCTTAGCCTGCAACCTAACCTGGTCCTGACCAGGTTAGCCGCTAAGCATAAGTTACCATGGAGATCTAGCCTGCTAAAAAGAGAACCAGCTTCATAGGACCGGAAAGCCGGAGTTTTGCCTGAATTTAGCCGGCTAAGCGAAAATCCTGCTTCGTAGTATACCCCCCTGCTCTCTTCACACTCCTTATCTGCTGCCAAAGGAGTGAGAAATGCCCCCTGGGAATCAGCGGTCAAATGAAACACATCGGCCTGTGAACATATCATTAATAACTTAAAATGTGTGACTTATGTTCATTTATTGTACATACAGTATGTGTGAAAACTGATGCCAATAAATCGGATTTATGCCTTCTTTCATTGGAGTACCTGGAGATTATTTACTGAAGGCTACCGAACAACCTCTCTGAGGGGCTTCCAACCTGAGTGTCCCCTTACAGTTGAGTGAACACACACCGGTTTAAAGTTCAGCTTGATGAAGAGCAACCGAAGGATTTACAAGAGACTGCTGGCCAGCGGCTGTTTGAAGCAGACACGAACAGTCTCTGTTTATGGCAGCTCGTTGGTCATAAAGCATGTGGAGGTCAGACTGTCTCACTGCTGCTCGAATATGAAACACAAACAGAGTGGGAGGGTTACTAAAAATGTTGTCCGTTAAAATGACCTGTTAAACATTTTTTTATCAGTAACCTAATCACATAATTAAAGTAGCGTAATAACTTTTTGTCTAGCTTAATGTCAAATTAGGACAATAGAACATTAATATCAATAAGATAGCTTTACTGAAGTGTATTCTGTAAGACAAAGGAGCAATGTAACGTCAAAAAATAAAAAAACAAGATATTTTAAATCAAAAAAATTGTCCACAAAAACGTCCTTTCTATTAGCATTTTCAAACATTAGTCAACAATGAAAGTGCAAAACACAAACTAAAGTTTACAAAGAACAAATACATGAGTGCGTTTCATAATATTTGGTACTTTATTTTAAAAATGTATTTTAGAATTGTAATCCTGCTAGTAATTTAATTATTTTAAATTGTAACAGTAATCTGATTAGATCGTTTTTCTGTAACTGTAATGGAATACAGATACCGTTTTTAGTATCCTGTTACATGTAATCTGTTACTCTTATTTCCTGCTCACACTTAAGAGGCTAATTAAAATAAGTAATAGAGTCAGACTGAATGTGATGCAGGTAGAGAAAACTGTTGCCAACACTAAAGGTTTATTACCCAACATGCAACTGCAATAAAACTTTCCTTTGTAGACTTCTTATCTGAGCTGCTGCTGATAACAAACTATAACAGGTCATAAAGCACCCAGCCTGAATAAATGAAGTTCTTTCACACACTCAACAAGAAAACTTCATGTTGTAATGTATCGGGATACCTACTGAAAAACAGGGATTTAGTCAACTTTAAAAACACAAACTATCACACACATACAGAACTGTATTTGTCATATAACAATCATGTTAATGCCTCCAGAAATAGGGCTGTGTAATTAATTGGAATTGTATCGAAATCACAACATGGACTAGCTTGATGTTCAAACTGCAGGAACCACAATATTGGTGAAAGGTTAAATATATGTTAAAATAACATTTTAATGAGATGCGGAGATATCCTGGCCTCCAAATAGTATTCTAGACTAAACAACACATATTCGTGAGGAAAAAAATTATCAAATCATGATCATTTTAATAAATCTTTCGATGCTAAAGGGAATAATAATGCTAAAATGATCAATCCCTCCTATATTGCAGTCGCTATATCAGTAATTTATTTCAAATCATGCAGCCCTCTTCAGAACACTGATACACTTCGAAATATGCCACTGAAAATGGATACATACTGGAAAAAGACAAAACAAAACGGGAGAAATGGATACATGATCCGCATTAGACTCAGTGACCACACTGCAGAAGATCAGAAGAAACGGATCCAAGTCACATCAACAAACACCCACAGGAAATGTAATAAAGCACTCAGCGGTGAGATCATCGCTCCTCCATGTATTCCTGTTTATGCTGCTGTGCGGCACGTCCCTTGCATTTGCAGCAAAAGAGAGTTACTGCTGTACAAAACACTGCAGAGCCAGTTTACTCCAAACATTTCTCATGTGTGACACAGGGCAGCTGCTCACTACCTCTTCAGCCACTACTTTAGATTAGTGAACATGAATCAGACCTTCTTCTCTTTTCCTCCACTGCAGAGGAGAAGCCTGGATTTTCCTGTAAAATGTCAACACAGTATTTAAAGATATAGAGTCAGATAGAGTCAGAGTATGTAAGTTTATGTAGTTCTTTATCTCCAGAGCAGTATAGCCCTCTCAGAAGGCCGAGCACACAGGGGGGGGGGGGGGGGGGGATCTCGGTGGTGGGTATGAAGTGTTCAGCATCAGAACGTCAGGTCTTTCTCCCCCAGAGAGGAGAAGCACTGCTCCACGCTCTCCTCAGACACCTCCTCCAGTGTGGACGGGTTCCACTTGGGATTCTGGTCCTTGTCAATCAGCACTGGAGACACAAAGAAAATCACAACGTAACAAATAATCAAATGATGTCAAGCAATGCAGAATAATATGTAATGATTCTTTCTGAACCCTTTAAAATCAATAGTTAAACTATGCTAAACTGACATTCACGGCAGTGACTTACCGGATCGCACACCTTCATAGAAGTCGCAGCCTCTCTGCAAAACAAACACTCCCATGAGACTCAATCCTCTTATGGTTTACTCCAGCAGATGAAATAATAGCTAATCTAAAACAGCTGTGCTATTATCATCATCCAGCTTTGGATGATGATGTATCACTTAAAAAAGAAAAAGTAATCATTATAGGATAGGAATGGGAGAATAAGCAATTTCCCTGCCAGTTAAGGCACCGGAATTGCATTCATTAAAAAATATAACTTTGCATTAAGAGTTTAATGTCAGTATAACTGATATTAAAAGGGACGGTTCATCCCAAAATCATAAATACGTTTGATCAATTCAGATTAGTGTGAGTCACTGAAGGTTGGAGATATCTTCCAGTCTGACCTCTCAGCAGTATAATACAACTATATGGCACTAAAGTTGTTGTTCTCAAAAGCTTCATTTTAAAAACTGATCAGCAATGTCTTTATCTAGAAATCATGATCCAGTTACTCATGATAATCTGCAGAGATGGTTTCATGTAGGAACTACTTTCTTTCTACCAAACTACTCGCCAGTGAGGGAGCCTCTGAGTGGCGCTCTTCCTGCTGCGAGGTAATACAGTAAAAGTAAAATATTTGCTATTTTAGAATGCTCACAACAAGGTGCTATGATTAAAAACAATGATCATTTGGACTACAAACGGTATATATTGGATAATTGGGGCGACTGTGGCTGTGAGGTGGTCGTCGTTCAATCAGAAGGTGGTCGGTTCGTTCCCAGCGTTTGCGATCAACATGTCGATGTATCCTTGGGCAAAATACTGGACCCGAGTTAATCCCGCAGCCTTGAGCAGGTGCACGTCTCTGTGAGAGGGCGGTGTGAACGATACTGGTACTATGTGACGCGCTTTGAGGGGTCGTAAAGACCTGATAAAGCGCAATATAAGTACAGTTCATTTATCATTATCGTGAGTAACCGAGTGATGGCTTCCTGATTTTTAAAATCGAATGTTTTTACACTTTGAGTTTACAACATGCACTTCATATCAGAGCCACCACTGATAACAAACTTTAACGGGTCATAAAAGATCCCTTCAATAAATAAAGTTCTTTAAAACATTTACCAAGAAAATGAATGTTACATTTACAACTCAAGAACAAGAAATAATTAACTGACTGTATGTGCATTGAGTTTATATTAAGATTTATATACATTTAAAAACTTTCAAAAAATGGTGATGGGATATTTGGGGGGTAGATTACAAAGCTGTTATGTTGTTGATTAGTGAAAATAAAATTACAAAATCAATAAATATAGAAATAGCACTAGAGGTTATATTACAAATATGAATGTAATGTGAATGAAATGTTTGGGTGACTGTACCTTTAAAATGATTAAAACCGACATTTAAACTATGAAAATAAATGTAAATCAATACGTTGGTGAATGCAATCATTTGCCAATCCTACCCAATTATGAACGAGTGAATGAACTGGAAATGAGTGTTTTGGTTTTACCATGCAGGCCTGGCTCAGCCGATACTCCATCACCAGCACGTCCTGCAGGCTCAGAGCGGCCCCCGCCTGCAGCTGTCTGTAGGTGATCTTCAGGGAGGTGGGGGACATCCTGGACAGCATCTGCAGGAGGACACACTTCTGTGTTAGAGACTCAGACGGAGAGGTGGTGACACAAATATAATATAATATACAATAATACTGGAAAGAAGACGGAGACAGTTATGAATGTTTAATGCACAAGGCGGGACAGTGAGTCAGTGGTGTAGTAGTAACTGAGGAAGTGGGTTTCTAATAGATATTTGATGCCTGAGCTGACCCCCCACTGGCTCTTGTTCAGAGTTTCACGGTTTGAATGAAAACAGGAAAACATGTTTGCTGAAGGGAAGCAGCAGGGGATTTAAGCTAAGCATCAGATCAGTTCTTCAACATGAACATATTTTAAATATTACAGATCAAATAAACAGAAAACAAGAGATACCAGCAGTAAGATTAATCCTGGAGGGGGTGGGGGGTGTAAACTGGGGCATGTGCACTGTTACATAAGATTATACGCCCTTCTACCAGGTTACATCTCAACTGAGTGAAGACGATGTAATAAACTAAATCAGAGAAAAGAAGAACCGGTAAAGCACCCAGTGTCACAATCTCTTGAAAAATGTTAATAAATTGACCAAAGTGTAATAGAAACTCCTAACTGATATTGTCGTATCTTATGGTTTAAACTTTAATATTTATTCAGTTTTTGTGTATATTCAACACATGCTAGCTTGTGACTTTTGTAGCCCAGAACTGTGATGGCCGACAGGTGCAACACACGACAACGGTCCAGAACATTCCCATTAGGAAATACATGATGCAGTTTAATAAACAAGTCAAATAAAAAAACTGTGAGCGCTTGGTGACATTTTGGGATTATAAAGTTGCGCATGTGTTCTCAAGCTGGTGATTGTTTTCTAAGTGCTCCACATGTGTTGTGAAGTTGGTGAAGATGTTTCTTCTTTTGCATGTTTTGGAACATTTTTTGTTCGCTTCTTTTCTGAAACTGCAGCGCGGTTCTCCTAATGGAAGTGTTTTGGCCGTTGTGGGGCGTTTGCACGGGTCGGCCACTGTAGGCCTATAGACCAGAGGAAGGAAAAAATAATAAAAGAACGAAAAAATACCAAAAAAACAAGATAAACAACAAACAAAAATTCAGCAGTCATGGTTGCCAGTGGCCATTTTCAGAGGTTGTTTAGTTGTTTCTCATTCTTACCGATAAGGTTTCTGGTGGGTCATTTCAAAATAAGCAAGGCACTTTTCACCCTCAACGAGTAAACATGTCCAAGCATGAAATCTGTGTCAGTGTTTACAGTAGGACAACATGAAATGATAACATTATCCTTTTGAACACTTGCACACATTACATGAGATAAAAAGCATATTTCAAAAATGTAACATTAGCAAAGCGTAATTACATTCCATTCCATTATCTGTAAACTGGTCATTGTTTCGCTACTACAGCTTGAAAATGACGAGTTCTGAATATAAATCATCATACTGTACCTTTGCCTGTGTGTTGGCGAACTCTGAGCCGTCTGCCTTCAGGTTCTGCACGATGCCCTCCACACTGCTGGAGCTGAACAGCCTGAAGGGGGGGGGGGTTCACACTGTAATTCAAACTCGGCATCAAAAGTTTCCTCAATAACACATCTTCCCGCTTTCAGTGTCTTATAAGTCTATCCTTAAAGCATAAGGCCCTTAAGGCAATAAACCCGCAAATAGTCCCAATCTAACAAAGTATTTATTATAATAACTAGAGATAAGTATTAGCTCAATTGTTGTCAAAAAAAGGATTTATATCATATTTCAAAACGAGCACGAGGAGGGTTAATTATCAAATAGGTTTTAAATGCATATACCGTCATGTACAGCCTCTGGTGTTTCCTATATTTAAAGTTAATAGTATAGAAATAAATACAGATAATGAAGGAAAACCAAACCAACAGCTCACAATAGTCTCAGAGTAACAGAGAAGAGGAACTGAAGCCTACCTGTCGATGTCAGACATGTGCTGCTCCAACACGAAAGGCTTGTCAGCACCCAGAGCGCTCTGTGGAGAGAACCGTCATCTGCCATCATCATGCGAGGCGTTCACAGGAAAACAGACCGTCGGAAACTCTGTGCCGACTGAAGCGGCTCTGGATATTTGTAGTTGAATGTCAGTGGTACACGTGTTAGGGTTCTGACCTGGTTCTGGTAGGAGTCCAGCACTCTGGACACGTCTTCAGCAGAGGGAGACTTCAGGTCCACCAGCTCCTTCTCCAGCTCCGGGATCTGTTCAAATAAAGGCAGGACATTTTCTAAATCTGCATGTTTGTGTGCAGTGGACTGTGTCTGTTTTTACAAACAACTAGGCTATATTCACTTCAGTCCATCATTTTAAAATATAATCACTTCGGTCTCCAAAAACACAGATGGTGACGTCCAAAAGGCCCGACTCGAGGCTTTATGGCAGCCCACAATCCAGTCTGGACTCTATATGAACTCTTTTCTCTTGTTTCTCATGTTTTGCATTTCAGCCTCTGTACATGACTTTGTTCAATTCTTACCTTGAGACCTTAAAACCTGTTAAGCCAACGTTTTTTTCCGAGACTGTGTGTCAGGGCTTCTTAACATTTATGAAACTATTAATGTGTAGCACCAGATTAACGGGAGGAATCTCAGCTAACTGAAGATATGAACCATTTTTACCAAAACAAAAACACAAGTCTCATAAGAAGCGTCTAAATGACCCGAGTGAAAAAATGCAAACTGACTTTGGCACAGAACTAAAGATAAAGATACTAGGGCTGTCAAACGATTACAATTTTTAATCAGATTAATCACAGCTTAAAAATTAATTAATCATGATTAATCACCATTCGAACTATGTCCAAAATATGCCATTTATTTATGAATATTGTTGTGGGAATGGAAAGATAAATGAAAGCAGGCGGATATATCCATTTAACATACAGCAGGGATCACCAACTACATTTGTCCAAGGGCCAAAATGTATCCAATAGACACAATCGCGGGCCAGTGATTTTTATATAGTCCACAATGCTAGTGGAGCACGCTCAGGTACTGCGGACCTTTAATGTATTATCTGAAACGATGTAATAACTTTTAAAACTTGTTCCAGTCACTTGCCCCATGCATTCAGCAGCAGCAGGCCATTCACTTTGATTTGATCTATGAAATGTCATCATTTCGACAATAAAGAAATGCTACATAAACGTTATCTTGCAAATTTTATCCAACCATCTCCGTTTCTAACTTTCAATATATTTTAAAAGAGATCTCTCTCTCTCATCTGCGTGCGGGGGCGGGGCCTCACAGACACGCTGCATCTCTCTCTCGCTCACAGACATGCTGCAGCGCCGTGCAGTGTACACACAGTTCTGCCGGTAATGAATATTACATTTTGTGAGGAAACCTTTCCACCAATAACTCCAATAAGTATTCCAAAATGTATTCACTTCAGGTTTATGAAAGTAACTGTAATCAGATTACTCGTTTTTGAAATGTAACGCCAGCTGAATACAGTTAGCCTACTTGATTTTTATATTCTGCGTAACGCCGTTACATGTATTCCGTTACAACCAGTCTAGGTTACAACCCAACCCTGCTTCTAGGCTACTGTCCCGCAGCTCCTGCCTCTCTGTTGGAGTCCGTCGCAGCGGGGCTACTGCTGCGGAGTGCACAAAGCAGACTCTTCACAACGAAGTGTTACTTCTTCTTGAAGGCAGGGAAGGTTTCGCAGTACGCAGTCTACTGTCCCGCAGCTGTTGCCTCTCTGTTGGACTCCGGTACTGCACCTTACTCACGACGTTGTAAAAGAAACGCAGTAACCACTCAGCTAACGCCACAGTCACCCCCGTGCGGGCCGGATGAGAATGTCTGGCGGGCCGGATGTGGCCCGCGGGCCGCCAGTTGGTGGTCACTGGCCTATGCAATACTTTAGATGACGTCTTGTTCTTATTGTTTCAAAGGCATGGCCAAAGGTTTGCCTTCTGGACTCTGGAGGCCAGAAGCTTGCTGGAGGGAACCCTTCAGCCAATATTCAGAGTGCCACTACAGGTTATCTCCCTCGAGAGGGAACAGCAGACCCCGCCTCACCCCCAGTGAAGAAACAGCAGACCCCGCCTCACCCCCAGTGAAGAAACAGCAGACCCCGCCTCACCCCCAGTGAAGAAACAGCAGACCCCGCAATAAAAATAAATAAAAATGTATTCTGAACTGAAATGCCTCTCGGTCAATCTGCTTGTTTATCTTTTGCAGGCTGGTGCATGAACACACTAACAGTTGTTTTTCAGTAATCTAGCACCTCTTCGAAGACACCTTTGATTTATTAATAATAATAATGAAACGAGAATTATGATACTGTAGAAGGAACAGTGTTTAACAGTGTTGTTTTCTTTTGAATAATAATGAAACGAGAATTATAAACATACCCAAAACTAAATTAACAGTGTTGTTTAATATACATATAAAAGACATAAAAGACTATATTTTTGAAATTCTCAACTAAATTAACAGAATATATATCTGAACATTCATGTGAACGTGTGTTGACTGTCACGTGCTCCGTCACATGCCGCCGTCACGCGGGACCCCGTCACGTGACGGAGCACGTGGCGCGGGACCTGTGTGCGGTCGTGACGCGGGACCTGTGTGTGTGGTTCTGTAACTGCTGTCTCCGACGCTGCAGCTTCATACTATTGCCTTATTTGGTAACGTGTTGGTGTGTGTAGAATTTTCCCTCGATTCCATTGGCTCTAGCGGTTATACAGAGATTTCATTCGTCAAAATCGACCAAAGGGGGCCAGAGATATGGAAAATCCACCCAAAAGTGTTTTTTTGTTGCTAAATCCCTCTAAAAAGGTCACATTTAAAGTGTTTTGCATCAATCTTGATACAGGGTACTTATTATATGTTGTACTTTGGATTCCTAAAGCTTTTAGTCTACTAACCCATCATTCAAGGTTAGTTTTCACTATAAGTACAAAATATGTTTTGGACGGACACTATAATTTACAGTTTTTTACTATGTTCAATCTGAATTTTCTTTAAAATAAAAAACATCTATATTGATTCTGACTTTTCTACATCCAACTCACAGGTTTATCATTACTTTGAGAACAAAGATTATTAATGTAACCCTTTTAGAAGTGTAGATATGGTCATTTGTTCTGGGAATGTCATTTTCGAGCCTGAGACCTGAAAAACAGGCTCAGGGTTGAACAGGTTAAATGTTAATTGTTTCAAAATAATGTTATTGGTTAACTCTCAGGAGGGCTTTTTTGTTAATAAGCTATGCTTTCTTCCATCCAATTAAAGTTCCTTAATTTTTACATTTATTTTCCTGAGCCTTAAGTTGAAAAAAAGGAATTGTGTGACATCATGGTGACCACAGTCAATACTTCTCACTGAGGAAACTCTCTGAAGAACTGACTAATCCTCTTCAGAAATGTCAGAATTTCTGAGCTATGGGGAGAGGGACAGTCCAGTATACATAATTGTTCTATACATTCTAAACACAGATTAATTCAGTTTAAAGTCCTACATAGGCTTCACTACTCTAAAACCAAGCTAAGTAAGAAATTAAATCTGTTTCCCCCATTTGCGACAGATGAGGGTCGTTATCACACCTATTTTCAGCTATAAAACTTATTCTTCAGATCTTTTATAATTTTTACAGTTTTTGAGATATTTAACTTAGTTTGGAGCTTGGTAAAGAGGCCTTCTTCAGATTTTAACATGAGTGTGTATTGCGCAGCTCGTTAAGGCTTAGAGTGCGTGATGAGAGTGGAGGAGAGCTTGAAATTCGCCTTAAATTCTTTTTTAAAACGGCCATAATTCCCAAAACCTACACTCCTTGGACATCATTTGTTGTGAAAAACGTAAGAAAACCTCTCATACGTTGAAAAATTAAGAACAAAATTAAACAAAATGCCTCCTGAGGGCATAAAGTGACAACAACGTTCAACTTGTCTACATTAAGGCCCATTGTACATCAAGCCTGATCTGTCCTCAGAGCAGCAGCTGCACACCTTTAGTAAATCTGTCAAAAATGCCACATTATGGACCCGAAAGTACACAAACAGCAGATTCCGACGCTCCTCACGGTCCTGACATCCTCCACGCGTTGTCATTTTACGAAAGCAGCTACCGTTTTTGTTTGCTATCGTTAGAAATGTAAGAGGTTTATTTCTCATTCAGAACATTGGAAAGGCTCTCCTTTCACAGCACATCTCCATGGAAACCTTTGATCTCTGGGCTCACACACAGGTGTTATGATTAGGTGCTCAGCACAGAAACAAACACTGACAAACAGACTGGAGTTTAAAGACTGTCTCAGCCTATTCTTTTCTGTCTGATGGAGACTTCATACTGACTTCAGCACGTTCCACATATTTATACATTATTGGTGACGTATGGTTTTAGTTCAAAAGTTTGCAGTTAAAATATTCTGCTGCTTTTCAAAGCCTTTTTACTTTCTTTTCTCTTCTTAATACACATTCATTCACTACTACTTTCATTTAATATCTAACTCCTTCAGCCTACTTTCAGCAACAGAAACCATTCAACTATTACATTATTCACCTATTTCAGGACATTGAGGTTATACATTTTGTTGTTTATACCTTTTTTAAACCTTTTCTTTTAAATATTAAGCTTCTTCACTATTTTTACTGCTCTTCCAGTTTAACATTTCACTTTCAAGTTTCCAACAAAGTCATTGCAATGCATTTTAGCTTTAACCATTTTGATTCAAATAATTTCACTTTTCTGCATTTCTCTGCTAAGTTCAGCAACACACTTACTTGGTTTTTGTAGCTACAGAGACCATTCAGCTAATAACATATTGAGCTTTTTCTACTTTTTCAGCTAAAGTCAGCAACAAATGTACACAGTTTAGAGCATTCACACGCATTTTCAGCAGGAAATGCATTTTCTAGTTGTGTCTGATGTTTGGCAATCCATCCCCAGTTATCTTTTTTATTTTTTTACCCTTGGCCTTTTTGTTTATGTCTACGATGCTGTCGACTGGCAGCTTTAGACTATTCTCAGGAATTGTCAATGTATACCCAGCTTTTTTTTCTTGTAGGCCATTTAAAGGTTTCGGGTACCTACTTACTGTATATTGTGTATGTCTTTGCTTTATTTTAACTAAAAGAAAAATTCAAAATAAAGTATTACAAAAAAAAAAGAAATGTGAATGTATTCTCTTCTGTGCAGGTTTTAACTAATATGGCAGCACTGGGGAAATGCAAGTGCACTTGACATTCTCCAAAACTGTTTTTAATTTGCGTTTTCCTTCACTTAGAAAATAACACAAAGATGCTATAAATATAGAGATGATACGAAAAATTCCACCCTGTCCTGAAAATCAAGGTCACAATCCAAAACCTTACGCAGACTGTGCTGCGGGCTGCTCTGACCTCACACCAGCAGCAGGACAAACTCAGCCTGAACTTGGAGCAGCTGGGGAGAGTTGGCACCTTTATACAAGAGTGAGACACACAGTGACTCAGCATGCCAGTGACCAGTTGACCTTTAACCGCCACGCTGCACTATACCATGCACACGTGTGCTCAAGTATATCAGAAATCCTAGCTCATCAAGTGTTTGTATGCAGCCTTTTATATCAACCATGAAGATAAAAACTCAAAAAGCTAAATCCTGCAGGTACATTAGCTTTCAATAAGCAAAGTGCTACATAAAGTATTGAGATTTAAAAAATTAGAATTATTGGACAAGTTGCAGTAAAAACAGATGGGTTTTCGGCTGTGCTGATATCAGTGGGTAGTGTCTCTCCAGTTTGGGGCCAGGAAAGCAAACGGGTGAGTTTTTGTTGAGGTATCCCACTTGCAGTGAAGGAGTTGCACGCCAATCGGCTGGTGCAGAGCGCAGTGCAGATACTGCACTGATTGGTTTAAACATATGGTGACATAGGAAGGGCAGCCAGTGAAGGTGGCGGAGCGATGGAGTGTTTGATCTACTGACGGGAGCTATCGTACCTTCTCAGACTCCACAAAGTGAGTGGCGACTCCAGCTCTCTGCACGTCACGACCCTTCAGACGGAATCCCGTCAATGCCAGAAATAGTCCAAGCTGCCCCTGCAGCCTTGGCAGGAAATAGCCCCCTCCCACATCAGGGAATAGCCCTGTAAAAATAAAACAGAAAAGAATACACATTCAGTTCATAAAGACCACCCCTCACTGTTCACTCTGTCAAGGTACCCAACAATTACACCAAAGCAGGACATAGACTGGATTTTGGGGCTGATTTTGATATGAATGTTGCTGACATTTGATATATAACATCCTATAGTGATGCAAATCCATTTGAATTGTTCAAAAGCTAGCAAGGTTTCCTGAAAATTAAGAGGAATTTCATTACTAACCACCCCATAAATAACAAGTGGATAAACAAGTAAAGAATATTAGGCTTCTGTTTTTTTATGACACTGCATCACAGAAGCATTCATTTTAATAAAACAGCAAGGGTTGGAACTTATTTATTCATTATGGATTAGTTTCTGGTGGTTAATTTTACATACACAAGTCCATCCTTTAGTCTAAAACATAAAAACAAGTGAAAACATCAGTGCCTTGTAGGTTGTGAAAAACTAAAAAATATGTAGGAAAACCCAATAGAAACTAAATATTTCTCATATTTGACACAATTAAATGAGTCCCTCGACCAATGCATTAAACCAGCATATTGTAGCTTTTTTATGCTCATTGTAAAAAAAAGAAGGACAGCAGTCATTGTTCTCCCTTCTAAAATATATATCCACCTCAGTCAGAGGTGATTTATGTCCAGTAGGATTAAGTACATCCGTTATCAAAACAAAAAAATTATTGCTGGCTAAAATCTAAACAAGCGGTTTACGAGCAATTATGATTATGAAAGATATACAGCCTTAATCTGTACGGAATGTATTCTGATTCTCAATAAGGTTTCCATTCGATTTCAATATTTAGACAGATCCCATTGGTCAATGTCGGGTTTCAGACGACTTTCGTATCGTGACGAGAGGTGAAGGGGGGGGGGATTATATGAGTTGACCTGATTCACGGCTGAAAATGTAATATAATAAATGTGGCAGATTATGGCTGTTGTTCAGAATGTGAGCACTGCCGGGTCAAATCTGTTAATCCCTCCACAGAGGGGGTATATGTGAGGGTACGAGAGAGTGTGTGTGTGTGTGTGTGTGTGTGTGTGTGTGTGTGTGTGTGTGTGTGTGTGTGTGTGTGTGTGTGTGTAACTTTTCAACTATCGGCCATTTTCACGGCAAACATTAGGATTTGGCTTCACAGGAAGGAGCAGGTGTAACTACTTATTATTCATTGGGATTAACAATGGCTAATGCTAATGCTAACCTTGGGATGGGGAGGGACGGAGTCCAGTCAGCCCACAGTACTTTCTTTTTACTTTCAGTCATCAATGCTGGGAAGAAGTCACATACAGTGTTTTGAATTCATCTTGTAATGTTCTAGCTTCAGGGAACTCACCATGGATCAGCTTTCGTACAAAGCTCTTTTCAAACATTTATTATTAAAATGTGAAGAACAGTGTGACTTTAGTACTCAGAGAATTTAGGACACCCCCCCATGCTTCAAACTCTTACTAAGTACATCCTCTGTGATCAGGGGCCTCATTTATAATGCTGTGCGTAGGATTCACGTGGGAAGGTTGCTTACGTAGTAGAAATCCAAAAAATAGGTACAGAAATGTTCCGACATTTTCCGATTCACCAAACATTGCGTACCGGCGAGGAAATTGCGGACAGCACTTCCTATGCTTCCAGGGCTTCACGTAACGCCCATATTTGCCTATAAATAGTCAAAGAAACGCCCATTCTTTCATTCATTCATTCATTCTGACTGACTGACTGCATGAAGAAGATCGCAGGAAATGACGACAGAACAGCTAAAAAACACATCTCACACCGTGTCAGATTTTGGTTATTTTGGGGAGGTCGAGATAAATCATATTGTTTGGTGGATGCAGTTTGAACCAGAGTAGCAGCATGGAGGTTGGATCAGCACCAAAATAAATAAATAAGTGGTCCGAAAAAGGTTCATGACAAAAAAAAATACACATAGCCTTGCTCAGGCAGTGTGTTTGTACCGGGGACAGGAGACCCCCCCCTTGATGAGAAACTGTAAGAAATGATCGGGGAATCCCTCCGGAGTGGAGTCATGACGACTGGATCTGAATTAGGCCTATGTTTTCGTATTTGGTGGTTGTGTCCCAGCTGTCGATCAGCTGTGCGCACCGTCTCCACTGCAGCAACTCTATATCCACCAGTTAAAGGAAATACAACTAATGTGTTGTGTTATATTAGCTGTACAATTTACCACATATGGTGTTCTTAGTTTCCATACCTCCTGTGTTTTATGAGCGACTTATCAAGTCTTAGCAAACGGCATAAAACATGATTAAACATGGTAGTATATAAAACCATGCTCGTACAACCTATAGAAATGCAAAACCGCATCATTTATGAGAAAACATTTCATTACATTAACACAACATATTCGAGGTGGTTTTAAATAACATATCCGTATTTATTTATTTCTCCAAGTTATGTTTTTGTGTACACTGAGGAGTCGCAAACAGGCGTTTGTTTAATTAAGATTGCTTTAATCAATGTTTGAAAATGAATTCTTCATATATGATAAATGAGGTAACATTTTGTTTATGGTATTATTTCCACACATTTCTCTCCATCCTTCCTTCTGCCAACGGTGTCGCAGTTTCTCGTCTCTCCCGTTTTTGTGCTTAGTGCGTACGCATGGGTTAGAGTTTGCGTGGAGGACCGCACGTTTTCCCGTCAAGTTAGTATTTTATAAATCGCAAACATTGCGTAGAAACTGGCGTACGCCATTTTTTGAGCGTATATCCCTTTATAAATGAGGCCCCAGGCCTGTGCCATCTCATTTCTTCCTGTATTTAACTATGATCAAGATAGGCCCACTCTTGATTAATATCTCTGATATTCTCTTAGAAACAGAAGCTTTCAGAAATGCCCATGAAAGTTCATTTGTTGTCGGATGGTATGTCAATATATAATAATTTAAGTTTTTATTTTTAAATGACTGAGGCAAATTAGTCCGAGTGGTAGCTACAGACACGTCAAACTATATATATATTAATTTATCGTTTATATATTGACACAACAATGATACTTTTTATTTTAGGGTTTATTAGTTTTGAATATTTCTATATATATATTCGC
This sequence comes from Pseudochaenichthys georgianus, assembly GCF_902827115.2. Lineage (NCBI taxonomy): Eukaryota > Metazoa > Chordata > Actinopteri > Perciformes > Channichthyidae > Pseudochaenichthys > Pseudochaenichthys georgianus. Next base: position 6,571,566 of record NC_047523.1, read on the forward strand.
TATATTTTGCCTGAATCAAATTGTTCACACAAGAGAGGCTTTTAAGCAGAGGAGGGAATTAACTAAGTACATTTACTCAAGTACTGTACTTAAGTACAATTTTAAGATACTTGTACTTGAGTATTTCCATGTTATGCTACTTTGTACTTCTCCTCCACTACAATTCAGAGGTAAATCGTGCACTTTTACTCCACTACATTTATTTAATACCTTCAGGTACTTTACAGATCTGGATGAATGATGTGAAATATAATCAAGTGTTAAATCAGACTTTAGTTCCACCTGGAGTAAATTCACAAGCTACCCTGCTGCAGAGTCCTGCACGGGTCTGATTTTCAAGACCCGCTCCCGCCCCGCACCCACGACGTGCAATACCGAACCTGCCCCGCTACCCGCACATATTGCCAGTTACACTGAACAAAAATATAAATGCAACACTTTTGTTTTTGCTCCCATTTTTCATGAGATGAACTCAAAGATCTAAAACATTTTCTATATACACGAAATAACCATTTCTCTCAAATATTGTTCACAAATCTGAAAAAATCTGTGATAGTGAGCACTTCTCCTTTGCCGAGATAATCCATCCCACCTCACAGGTGTGGCATATCAAGATGCTGATTAGACAGCATGATTATTGCACAGGTGTGCCTTAGGCTGGCCACAATAAAAGGCCACTCTGAAATGTTCAGTTTTATCACACAGCACAATGCCACAGATGTCGCAAGTTTTGAGGGAGCGTGCAATTGGCATGCTGACAGCAGTTATGTCCACCAGAGCTGTTGCCCGTGAATTGAATGTTCATTTCTCTACCATAAGCCGTCTCCAAAGGCGTTTCAGAGATTTTGGCAGTACATCCAACCGGCCTCACAACCACAGTCCACGTGTAACCACACCAGCCCAGGACCTCCACATCCAGCATGTTCACCTCCAAGATCGTCTGAGACCAGCCACTCGGACAGCTGCTGCAACAATCGGTTTGCATAACCAAAGAATTTCTGCACAAACTGTCAGAAACCGTCTCCGATGGCAGACAGCGTCGTGGCGTCGTGATGGGTGAGCGGTTTTCTGATGTCAATGTTGTGAATCGAGTGGCCCATGGTGGTGGTGGGGTTATGGTATGGGCAGGCGTATGTTATGGACGACGAACACAGGTGCATTTTATTGATGGCATTGTGAATGTACAGATACCGTGACGAGATCCTGAGGCCCATTGTTGTGCCATTCATCCACGACCATCACCTCATGTTGCAGCATGATAATGCACCGCCCCATGTTGCAAGGATCTGTACACAATTCCTGGAGGCTGAAAACATCCCAGTTCTTGCATGGCCAGCATACTCACCGGACATGTCACCCATTGAGCATGTTTGGGATGCTCTGGATCGGCGTATACGACAGCGTGTTCCAGTTCCTGCCAATATCCAGCAACTTCGCACAGCCATTGAAGAGGAGTGGACCAACATTCCCCCCCAATAAAGCAAAACTGCACGTTTCAGAGTGGCCTTTTATTGTGGCCAGCCTAAGGCACACCTGTGCAATAATCATGCTGTCCAATCAGTATCTTGATATGCCACACCTGTGAGGTGGGATGGATTATCTCGGCAAAGGAGAAGTGCTCACTATCACACATTTTTTCAGATTTGTGAACAATATTTGAGAGAAATGGTTATTTTGTGTATATAGAAAATGTTTTAGATCTTTGAGTTCATCTCATGAAAAATGGGAGCAAAAACAAAAGTGTTGCATTTATATTTTTGTTCAGTGTAGTTCCGCAACCCGACCCGTCGGCACAAGATCCGCAACCTGACCCGAACCCGCATATATATGAGCAGTGAAAACGTGCAATTATTAACACACGCAGTTGCATTGTCGATTGTCAAACCTCAGATTGAGGAGGAACAATGCGGATTCCGTCCTGGTCGTGGAACGACGGATCAGCTTTTTACTCTCGCAAGGATCCTGGAGGGGGCCTGGGAGTACGCTTATCCGGTCCGAGTATGGGGTGAGGGGGTCTCTACTCAGGGCCATCCAATCTCTGTACTCCCAAAGCGAGAGCTGTGTCCGGGTCCTCGGCAGTAAGTCGGACTCATTTCCGGTGAGGGTTGGCCTCCGCCAGGGCTGCGCTTTGTCACCAATCCTGTTTGTAATATACATGGATCGGATTTCGAGGCGTAGTCGTGAGGGAGGGGGTCTGCAGTTCGGTGGAAAAAGGATTGCACCACTGCTTTTTGCAGATGATGTGGTTCTAATGGCTTCATCGGTCTGCGACCTTCAGCACTCACTGGATCGGTTCGCAACCGAGTGTGAAGCGGCTGGGATGAGGATCAGCACCTCCAAATCTGAGGCCATGGTTCTCAGCAGGAAACCGATGGACTGTCCACTCCAAGTAGGGAATGAGTCCTTAACCCAAGTGAAGGAGTTCAAGTATCTCATGGTCTTGTTCTCGAGTGAGGGAACAATGGAGCGTGAGATGGGCTGGAGAATCCGAGCAGCGGGAGCAGTACTGCAGTAGCTTTACCACACCGTTATGGGTGGGTCATGACCGAAAGAACGAGATTGCGGATACAAGCGGCCGAGATGGGTTTTCTCCGCCGGGTGGCTGGTGTCTCCCTTAGGGATAAGGTGAGAAATTCAGTCATCCGGGAGGGACTCGGAGTTGAACCACTCCTCCTTCGCGTCGAAAGGAGCCAGTTGAGGTGGTTCGGGCACCTAGTTAGGATGCCACCTGGGCGCCTCCCTAGGGAGGTGTTCCAGGCACGTCCAGCTGGGAAGAGACCAAGGGGTAGACCTAGTACCAGGTGGAGAGATTATATCTCTTCGCTGGCCTGGGAGCGCCTTGGGATCCCCCAGTCAGAGCTGGTTGATGTCGCCAGGGAAAAGAAAGTTTGGGGCTCTCTGCTGGAACTGCTACCCCCGCGACCCGACCACGGATAAGCGGGAGAAGATGGATGGATGGATATATTATTCTGAAATGGACCAATCTGCACAATGACTACTTTTACTTTTGGTACTTTAAGGTGAGACACTACAGGTGAATAGGGTATGTTTTTAACTTAAAGATATCAGCTATACATTTCTCGAGTTAATTACTTACATTAAGACAATTGTTTTTTGTATTACAAGTTTTCTGTTTAAATGAGCCATAATCTCTCTAAATATGCGCATATTTTAATACATTTCAGGAACACAAATCTGAACATTGGATAAAGCCAGGTTCAAAATTCTTGTTTCATTTTGTAGTCATATTAGAATCTAATGTTTTTACAGAAGGGATTTTCGATATCTCTTTGTATCACTCCATAAATCAGAAAATACTGTCAACAGCCCTAGATTATCAATCTCCGCCATGTTTTTAGGTATAAAATGTTATATAATTCAGACTATGAATGATATATGAACAAACCCTTCTGTAAAAACCTTCAGAATATTGATAAGAATATAACTGGAAGGTTTGGTGTATGTACGTGCTACTGAAGTGGACATTTCTCATTCAGAATATGAGAAAAAACTAATTTTGAGAAAACAACCTTTAAAGATTGCCGTGTGGCGCTAACCCTGTTCTTTGGACGAGAGCTTGCGCATCAACGCACTCCGTGACGGTATTTCATAGTCAGGGTCATTTTGTTTTTTGTCTAACCTTTGTACTTTCACGATTGGTTGCTGATACAAAAAAAATGACCATATTCGGATCCGATGAGATTGTGCAGGAGAGACGGAGGTTGCGGTCGAATAGTCCAAAGATCAGCTCCTATCGTCTAACCCTATCGTCTATTCCTTGACCTCTGTGTGAAACATCACGGGGTTAAGGGATAGTGGATAGGAGAATTCAAAAGGATTTAGGAGAAGAGAATGCTTTGAGAATTACGTTAGAATGCTAACTTTTGGTGAATCTAGGAGAAATCGCAAATAGACAAACTATAGTAAAAATAAACATCTAAATGTGTATTTTGTACGTTTTCCTAAAAAGATAGCGAGGTGTGACCCCAGCATGCTGAAGAGGATTAGCAAAGATTTCCTGCCTTTGTGCCAAGAGGGTTTTAAAGACGCAGGCGGATTCTTTCTCGATGAAAAATGTGACTTTGCGTTACATATTTGATGTGCTACTTCAGATGCAAGCACTGAAAAACACGACAGTTTAATGCATGGATTAGGAAGAAAACAAGATGAAAGACACACACACACACACACACACACACACACACACACACACACACACACACACACACACACACACACACACACACACACACACACACACACACACACACACACACACACACACACACACACACACACACACACACACACACACACACACACCACACACACACACACACACACACACACACACACACACACACACACACACACACACACACACACACACACACACACACACACACACAATAGCCAATCTGGTGCAATTGAACTGGCGTCTCATTTCCTCCTACTCTTTATCGTGGCCTTGCCTTTTCGAAAATCCCACACACGAACCTAACACGAACCTAAGCCAGCCTTTCCTTCCTGCACCCTTTTCCTCTGCTGAAAACATCATCTCCAGACATGTGATTCTACTACACACCACCACACGGAGCAAAGCATCAGCTGAAGATTTATTATATATTCCTACCCTTAGAATCTTCAGGAATAAGCTTGATCAGGATGACGTGAGTGTACTTGGAAGTTGCACACAGTCAATAGAGTGGTGCAGGAATGAGTCCTAAAACCCAGAAATAAGTCAGCATTTTAGCACTTTCAGTTAGCTTGTCTCGTAGTTATTGGATTTTTGAACATGTTTGTGTTTAGATGCCTGAAAAACAGCTGTGCTTAACAAGCTGATGAGAGTTTTCACTTTTTGTTTTACGACATAAAATACGTCAGTATCAACCCAGCTTGCGATATCTAAAGCTTTTTCGCTTCATAAACACGGTGGTCGCTAACAAGTAACTCTATGAGACTATTAAATGCCATAATTTCAAACATTAGCCAAATTGAGCTTAGCATTGGTGATGCGCAGCCATGCAACTGTGATGTCAAAGTCAATGTAGTTTATTTATAGCTTCCTGACAATTGCATTTATGTTTTGAAAATAATGAAAGTTCTATAAATATGTGGAGATTATCCTGCTGAACAAAACAATTATCATTAACATATTTGCCACAGATCTTAGTTTCTGCAATATTCCACAATCTAATGGAAAAAAAGACAGTATTTTGACGAGGGAGCCCTTTCAATACTAACAAATAAACATTAAAGCTGCAGTATGACTGATCAGCCTTCTGCACAAAATACTCAAAACTCTTCCACCTTATTCCAACACAAATATAATCAAATTAGGGCAGAAAGTCTGTCAAGAGTTTAAAGTGATCATCAATGAAGCTCCAGTTCCACCTCAATATCCATTAGCCATCTTCATGCAGTGAATCCACTGAGGAGAGCTGTTTGGTTCACAGTCTCTTTCTTGCCACACAACTTGTGGGATTAATGCTTTGGTATTACATATTGCTGCAAATAGTTAAATACAATTATACTCTTACACAATTATAGAACTGTGATAAACCGTCTGGATGAGAAGCAGCTAGTTTAACGTCAGCTGTGATTCATTAGTTGTTGGAGATTTGTTACTAATCTCATCAGAGCCTCAGGAGACGGCCATCTGTCTAATTAGCTAAAGAGCAAACTAAAGCTTATCCTGCGCTGTAAAACACCAAGACATCTTCTGATGCTTTCTACATGAAGCAAGCTATTTAGATAGTGATAAAGTAGAATTATGTATTATTGCAATTTCTTCTGGTTTCATAAAATAAAAAACCCACCCAAAATAGGTCCTTTCCTGTGCATTGATTTTTTTTTAAACAAAATAAATTTGGATAGCCGTCACCGAGGATTGCATCTTAATAATAGTTTTATTTTAATCCTCTTAAAACAAGAATACATTTAGGAATATATACGTGTGCAGTGAGATTTGTCAGTCATGTCTTTATATGCGTGTTTGCTGTCATTGTCAGCTTCTCACTACAGTATATCAAGAGTGCTAGGTCATGTAGTTTAAATACATGTACATTATACAGATCATGATACTTGGTGGAAGGGTGTAGCAAATTGATCACTATGCCATTACACAATTTGAGTTTTACCTTTGTTACCATTGCCAGTACCTTTCACTTGGTGTCAAAACATTTTTTCCAACAAAGAATATTCATACAAATACCCCCTTAAGTCAGAACAAAGTATTGTTTGAACACAATTCATTACAACACAGCAGTGTTTGCATGTCCATGTTGTTTCTACATTAGAACATACGGCTCATGAACACACTGAAGTCGGAAATACAAATTCTAAGGTAATGGGACCATCCAAGGAGCATGGTCCTTGGCAATGGTATGCGTTCTGCTTTTGTTGCAATAAACCTTAATTTTTTGTAGACAAATTTTGCTTGGAATAATTCATTTAGGCAGCAAAAAAGCAGAGACCTCCGCAAAGACCAAGTGCCCTTTCTTGCAAAGTTAATATAAGTGAAAAATCATGCTTGCATGATTTGAATGACGATCGGACCATTTTGATTTTCATGGAGCTAACTAGGAAATGTTAGCATGCTAACACTCTAACCCGGTTATGGTGAATGTAGTGAACATTACTTTATAAACTTTTATCATTGTCAATGTGAGCATTTAACAATTACGTTTAATTGTTTATGAGCATGTACAACTGACAGAAAGTGTTATAACCTGTTAGATCTCTCCAATGGTTGATCTACTTTACCCATCATCCTTCTGTCCCCTGATTTCTATCTCCTGCATCCTAGTGTCTTTCCCATTTTAAAATGAGAAATGAAGTCAACACACATCCTGGGTATTGAGACTTCCTGCCCTTACCCATTTATATCAGGATGAGGTCAACTCTCAGCTGCTGTTCTGAATACATCTCATCTCTCCCTCTGTGTATTCCTCCCTGCTTCCCACACAGACAGACCTCATGTCTATGAATGCATTTGAATGGGATCCAGCTGGAAGTGCAACTGTAATCACAGCTCCTAAATTATTAATGGTCTAGATCAGGGGTGTCGGAAACCTTTTTAATATGAAGTGCCATTTAAAAAGAATGTGTTATCAGTGTGCCGTGAACTGTCCCCGGTGTGTCAGGGAACTCACCAAGTGTCAGAAAACACAACCCTCTCTCTTTTCCTCCATACCCAAATCTCTAAAAACGGGGCTGCAACGGAGCTGATTATTCTTTGAATTTTTCTGAGGTCAGAAAAGGGGTGCTCCGCCTATAGAGAGGCGAAGTCCCTCCCTTTCCGGGGAACTTCATGGGACCTTATTTCGGAAAAAGTATGTATTGAAGTCAATGGCGAGAGAAAGATTATCTTTCGGTCCCGTTTGAATTGTGCCACGAATTACACATGATGTTTGTCAATTTAAAAGATAATTTTGCAAGTCAAAAAAAAAAAAATGTGTCGTAAAACTGTGAAGTAAGTAAGTGAACTACATCTCCCGTCTCGCACCACATACCAAGACGGCCGTCACGTTAGCACATTTCACTTCTTTCTTTCAGAATGAGGCGAAAAGTATTAAAAGAGGTGAAAATCACTACAAGTCTGGGCACGTTGAGAGCTGTGCACACACAAGGGGAGTTAGTCTACCTGCTCTTCACGTAGCTCTATATGTCGTCGTTTAGGTGCTTTTTTTTCTGGAGATAGGCACTGCTCAATCCACTCCTCCACAGTAAGGCCACCCCGGAGGTCGAAGTTAACTTTAAATGTTTCCATCTTAAGCTTTGTTAGTTAGTTAGTTTCGTAACGGATGTAATTTAACATTTGTAACGGTTGTAGCTTTTCTCAGATGCGGAGGGATACATGACTTGTGAAAAGTAACTACAATTCTACCCGTAATATACGCTCATTATATCACGGTTAAGAACCAATCAGATTGCTGGATTTGACTTGTCCGTTTTATAAACAAATTTAAATAATTGGTTTAAACGGCATATTAATAATAATGATGACCGTCCGTTCTGTGATTCTCCAGAACACACAGATGGCCAGTCCGCCCCTGTGTAGCATATTATTTTCGATGATCGATGAGCAGATCGCCACTGGGCTTTCAACTAAAGACACAGCCACGCAAAAAACGGCGGCATTTGTACAGCTCCTTATGGGTAGCCTACTGCAATTTGTGAAGTGCGTGCGCGCTCCGGCAGCACTACACCCCTGATCGTTTCACCACGGAGGAAAGCAGCAGCAAGTCGACTGGAGTTAAAGAGAGCAGGGCTGCGTTGCGTGCATGGCTTCCTTCTGCAGGTAATGGGGAGACGAGCTCTGGTGGCGGTCTCGTTCAGGATCCGAAAATAAAATGTAAATATTTTGCACACTTATTCCACTTATTCCTAGTGTGCCACTGGTTACGGTGCCAGGGGTTGCCGACCGGTCTAGATACCCGCTCACACTGATGTGGGCCAACCTGTGCCCCCCACCCCCCCAGGAGCTCTAGCAGCTGGTCAGTCTTACCAATGGCAGTCTCTGGCATGGCAAACAGCGTCTTCTCAGTGGCCACTCGAAACCGTCCATGAACAGACAGACCCACGCCCTGCAAGTGGAAGACAACAGGGTTACACAAAGATCAAAAATAGAATTACTGCCATTGGCTGGTATGCTCCGTGAACTAGTCGGAGTTTATATCCATGTCTGTCAAAAATTGTACCACTGTATCTGACCCTATTCGACAATATGAAATGAGCATCATTTACACATTCACTCTTTAGATATGGCCAATTATGTGTTTTGGGAGGTCACAGTGACCTTCAGCCTTAGACCAACAAATTCTAATCAACACATCCTTAATTACAAGTGGACCTTTTTGCCAAAAGTAGAGTAAATTCCCTCAAGTTGTTCTTGACATATAGCGTCAATGAAAATCTGTAGACTGGCCGGCCAAGACTGCCACCGCAGAGTTATAAAAAAAATCAATTATATAACAAAAAGAGTAGGAACAGAGTTTGGGGAATATACCGAGGAGGGAACAGTTATGGGTAAAACATCTCTAACTGACAGGCCCCACATTAAAGTTTGAAACGGACGCTAAAAGTGGAAAATAAAGAATGAAACCAGGCCGAACCTGCGTTACTACACTGAACAAAAATATGAATGCAACACTTTTGTTTTTGCTCCCATTTTTCATGAGATGAACTCAAAGATCTAAAACATTTTCTATATACACAAAATAACCATTTCTCTCAAATATTGTTCACAAATCTGAAAAAATCTGTGATAGTGAGCACTTCTCCTTTGCCGAGATAATCCATCCCACCTCACAGGTGTGGCATATCAAGATGCTGATTAGACAGCATGATTATTGCACAGGTGTGCCTTAGGCTGGCCACAATAAAAGGCCACTCTGAAACGTTCAGTTTTATCACACAGCACAATGCCACAGATGTCGCAAGTTTTGATGGAGCGTGCAATTGGCATGCTGACAGCAGGAATGTCCACCAGAGCTGTTGCCCGTGAATTGAATGTTCATTTCTCTACCATAAGCCGTCTCCAAAGGCGTTTCAGAGAATTTGGCAGCACATCCAACCGGCCTCACAACCGCAGACCACGTGTAACCACACCAGCCCAGGACCTCCACATCCAGCATGTTCACCTCCAAGATTGTCTGAGACCAGCCACTCGGACAGCTGCTGCAACAATCGGTTTGCATAACCAAAGAATTTCTGCACAAACTGTCAGAAACCGTCTCAGGGAAGCTCATCTGCATGCTCGTCGTCCTCATCGGGGTCTCGACCTGAATCCGGTTCGTCGTCGTAACCGACTTGAGTGGGCAAATGCTCACATTCGATGGCGTCTGGCACGTTGGAGAGGTGTTCTCTTCACGGATGAATCCCGGTTTTCACTGTTCAGGGCAGATGGCAGACAGTGTGTGTGGCGTCTTGTGGGTGAGCGGTTTTCTGATATCAATGTTGTGAATCGAGTGGCCCATGGTGGTGGTGGGGTTATGGTATGGGCAGGCGTATGTTATGGACGACGAACACAGGTGCATTTTATTGATGGCATTGTGAATGCACAGAGATACCGTGACGAGATCCTGAGGCCCATTGTTGTGCCATTCATCCACGACCATCACCTCATGTTGCAGCATGATAATGCACGGCCCCATGTTGCAAGGATCTGTACACAATTCCTGGAGGCTGAAAACATCCCAGTTCTTGCATGGCCAGCATAGTCACCGGACATGTCACCCATTGAGCATGTTTGGGATGCTCTGGATCGGCGTATACGACAGCGTGTTCCAGTTCCTGCCAATATCCAGCAACTTGGCACAGCCATTGAAGAGGAGTGGACCAACATTCCACAGGCCACAATCAACAACCTGATCAACTATATGCGAAGGAGATGTGTTGCACTGCGTGAGGCAAATGGTGGTCACACCAGATACTGACTGGTTTTCGGACCCCCCCAGACCCCCCCAATAAATCAAAACTGCACGTTTCAGAGTGGCCTTTTATTGTGGCCAGCCTAAGGCACACCTGTGCAATAATCACGCCGTCTAATCAGCATCTTGATATGCCACACCTGTGAGGTGGGATGGATTATCTCGGCAAAGGAGAAGTGCTCACTATCTCAGATTTGTGAACAATATTTGAGAGAAATGGTTATTTTGTGTATATAGAATTTTTTTTAGATCTTTGAGTTCATCTCATGAAAAATGGGAGCAAAAACAAAAGTGTTGCATTCATATTTTTGTTCTGTGTGTGTGTGTGTGTGTGTGTGTGTGTGTGTGTGTGTGTGTGTGTGTGTGTGTGTGTGTGTGTGTGTGTGTGTGTGTGTGTGTGTGTGTGTGTGTGTGTTATGGCTCCCAGCAGAGAGAGGTGGAGGCTAATGAGCAGTGTTGGCCAGAGGACACTTCCAGTACAATCAGGACAGTGTGTGTGTGTGTTAAATTATAAGGTAACCATGGAAACATCGTTCCCTTGCATTCATCCTCCACCTCTACGCATAGAACATGTAGTGCACAGACAGGTCAATTACCGTGTAGGTTGTAATGAAATTAGTGATTTGGACTTTAGACGAACTACACAAAATAGATCAGCCTGACTTCAACTCACGGTGTTTTTACTTGAAAGAAAAACAGCCACAAAGCATGATGGGACGATATGAAATGTCATGCGACTCACAATAAGATATGCGTTTAAAACTCTTATAGTGGAAGTTAAACATACTGCAGTCACTTTAGCTTCGTTTTGTTGAGGATCAAAGAGACAGACATTTTTTAAGTTGCTCTGAAATAAAACAAATCATTAAATAAGGCTTTCTTTTAACTACCCTGATAGCGAGCTTGACGGCCTTTTCACTGCTAAGGATATGTATTAAGAACCGAAATATACCACAATCATATTATTGTGTGTTGTTTTTTATCCTGTCCCGCACCAAATTCCTATATATCGTGCCATCCGAAAAATTCTAGACAACATTTTCCAATGACAATAACACAACCAGCTGTCTTTTATCAAAACAGCAGGAGAACAGTCCTGAGTCATTCTAATGTTGTAATAGCCTGCTGATGAGACAATGTCAATGATTATGGATACAAGTAATTCATTGATTTAAAAAGAGGGTGTCATCATAAAATAATTACAATGAAACCACACCCAGCAAGAGACACACAAGATGGATACTGTGCTCAGCTCAAGATATAAAAAGAAGATGATATATTCTGTGGATCCAACCGCTGAAGGTAATCACATTACTTCACTGACCTTCAGCATTCTGGAAGGATTTCTCATGAATCAAGTCATCATTCACAGACAGAGGAATATGTTATTACTGAGGAGCAGGTTTTTACTGGTCATGTGAGAGAGAAATCCAATACCTCGGTAAGGGACTTGATTCATGTCTTGGAGGGTCTGAAGGTCGGGCTGGAATGATGCTGCTGCTTCATTCCATCACATGTTTGTGTATTTTATCCTCGTGTAAGACTGAATATCACATATGCCAAGAAATATGTCTCTGTCTTAACTTTGGAAAACCAAATACTAACATTTTATCTTCATGTTTTTTTCCTGGGTCAACTATTTCTTACTTTCCCTTTTTAAATAGTAGTGTCTGTAAGGAGGACAAGGCCGGTCTTTGGCATAGACGCTGGTAGTTCTGGGACTGTTTGGCTCATCCTAATTTTCAGCGGATTGTTGTTGGATTGAGGCTGATAACTACAGCTCAGTGAGGTAAAGGACTCTTGAGTGTTTAGATCAGACGTGTCAAACTCAAGGCCCGCGGGCCAAATGTGGCCCGCCACGTCATTTCATGTGGCCCGCGAGAGCTTAAAAGGTTTGATTGTATACAAATAAACAAGTCAAATGCGTGCAGTGACCAAAAACTACATTTCCCACAATACATGCTGATTATGTTACCCGCGAAGTGACGGCATCCCGCCACTAGACTGCAGTGTTTCCACATCGATGCGATTTAACCAACAAGTGGAATTGAGAAATACAAATAATGATCCCAAAATGTCAAGGAAGAGAAAAATTGATGCAGATGGAAGGCTGTTTCAAGAAAGATGGGAAGGTGAATACATGTTTGTGCTTCAAGGAGAAAAACCGGTATGTCTTTTGTGTTATGAGGCGGTGGCGGTTGTCAAAGAGTACAATCTACGTCGGCATTTTGAGACCAAACACGGAGCTAAGTATGCCAAAATCAGCCATCAAGAAAAACAACAAATTGCCCAAGAATTAAAAGGCAAACTGCGATCGCAGCAGAATGTGTTCGCGAAAGCCAGAACCAAAAACAATGCGGCAGTGAAAGCTAGCTTTGTTGTGGCTGAAGAAATCGCACGCGCTTCAAAGTCTTTTTCAGAGGGAACGTTTTTGAAGCAGTGCATGCTGAAGGTCTGTGAGCAGGTGTGTCCCGACCAGATACAGACTTTTAAAAATGTCAGTTTATCAAGAAACACTATCGCGGACCGAGTTAAGGAACTAGCAGGAAACCTGGCAACACAGCTGGCCGAAGAGACACGCAGCTACATAGCTTTTTCATTAGCTGTTGATGAAAGCACAGACAACACGGATACAGCGCAGCTATCTATTTTTATTAGAGGCGTGAAGTCGGACCTCTCTGTCACTGAGGAGCTGTTGGATGTGGCTGCCATGCATGGGACCACAACGGGACGGGACATTTTTGATGCGGTGGAGAAGTCAGTCATTAAAAACGCATTGCCCTGGGAAAACTTGGTGGGATTAACTACAGACGGTGCACCTGCAATGTGTGGAAGAAAAGTGGGCTTGGTTGGACTAATGAAGGAGAAAATGCAAGAATGTAACTGTCACACGCCTCTGATAACGTATCATTGTATTATCCATCAAGAAGCTTTGTGCGGGAAGGTGCTGGGGATGGATAATATAGTGACCACGGTCATGAAGACAGTGAACTTCATTCGGGCGCGTGGCCTGAATTATCGTCAGTTCCAGCTGTTCTTGCAGGAGATGGGCTCGGAGCACGGAGACGTGCCGTACCATACAGAAGTAAGGTGGCTGAGTAGGAGCAAAGTCCTCAAACGATTTTTTGAGCTTATGGAAGACATTGCTCTTTTCATGCAGAGTAAGGGAAAACCCTTGTCTGAACTGTCAGATCCAAACTGGCTGTGTGACTTTGCTATGTTGTGTGACATAACCGAGCATCTCGCCCAACTGAATCAGAAGCTGCAGGGACGCAAACAAGTCATCACGCAGATGTCCGACACGATCACGGCTTTCCAGCGTAAACTTGACCTATGGATGTGCCAAGTGAAACAGGACAATCTTGCCCACTTTCCTGTTTGTCAGAGCATCTCAGCCTCATGTCCCGGTACTTTCTCATGTGCTCAGTTAGCTACCAAACTGAGCCTGTTGATGAATGAGTTTGATCGGCGCTTCTCTGACTTCAGAGCACAGCACTCTGGATTTGCCATCTTTGCTAGTCCTTTCACCACCGACATGTGCACTGCACCCCAACACCTTCAGATGGAGTTAATAGAGCTTCAAAGCGATAGTGGCCTGAGAGCAAAGTTCCAGGATGCTACAATCCAGGACTTTTACCGTCTACTGCCCCCTGCTTCCATGCCACAGCTTCGACTTCATGCTGCCCGTGTTCTGTCTATGTTTGGGAGCACCTATCTGTGCGAACAGATGTTTTCAATAATGAATCTAAACAAAAACAAGCACAGATCACGCATCACTGACGGCAACCTCCACGCTGTTCTACGGATTGCTACAGCACAGGACCTAAAACCAGACATTGACACACTGGCCATGGAGAAACGGTGTCAGACATCTGGTCAGAAAACACATTGGTAAGCATTTTTAAAAACCTAATAAAATATAATAAAATGCAATTCAACCAAGAAGAAGAATAGTTAAACTATGTGCAATGTAATGATTGTGCTTGCATTTTGTTTTGTGTTTGTTATTTTCAGAACATGATCGTTGGATGAGGATGGTGGAGAGGGGATCCACATGGTGTGTTCAAGGACAGGCAGCATCTCCTCATCAAAAACTAACCTAAAAACTTGACCAATATAGTTGTGGACTGAGACAACCCTTATTGTGAGTTTATTACATATACTACTTTATATGTGTAGAAATGTATTTAGTGTTTGCAGGTTTTATGTGTTTATGCAGACAAATGTTTACTGTAATCAAACCATCTCTCATTAGTTGGATGTATGCCCCCTGCAAGGCTGTGTGCAGCCATTTGTTTTTGTAAAATGCTACATCTGTCACACATGTTCTTAGCAGCTCACAATTGTTGGTTTTACAGTTATTTGTTATTTCAAGTTTTGAACAAAGTTAATGTCATAACTTCTGTTTGATGTTATTTTTCTTTATTAACTTGGATAGTTTGATCGTTGATTGATGGAGTAATGTGGGTTTCATAACCTGACAAATTAAAAGGATTTGTTATAATAACAAAGCAACAAGCAAAGATATTTTTTACATCTATGCAAATATATATATGTAATATTTGTAACTTGAATAAGTAATACATTCAGAGTTATTTAACATTAAGGAGTAGTTACATTTATTTTACATTGCATTTAGTTACATTGCATTTAGTTACATTTATAAGTTACATCTGGCCCTTTGAGGACAACGATTATGCTGATGTGGCCCTCGGTGAAAATGAGTTTGACACCCCTGGTTTAGATAGTTCACTTTACGGTTTGGTCACAATTTATGTAAACAAATATTTCCAAGGCACTCCTTTATAATTATTAGGATAAATATAAACAGGTTTAAAATCATTCCAATGCATACTACAGGACAGTAAACCAAAAATATCGTTTAAAACTGGAGATATTAAAAAAATGCATGAATAAATAAATGTTAACTAGATAAAATAAGATATAAATGAACAACAAAAATAAAATAAGTTACATTTATTTGTTATTGGCTATGGTAGGTGATTGGTTATGTTCACATACTTATTTGGTTATTAAAATGTAAACCTATCTTTTTCATATGGGTGTTTAAAGTTGTACCCCCTAGATCTAGTCTCTAGTAATTCTGCTCAAAGTGCATCAGATTGAAGAATGTTACTTTAAAATGTTAAAACACATCTTTACAGGGGGTCATACCCCCGGACCCCCCTAGAGGATTTGACGTCCACCCCCCAATTACAACATGGTCATACAATAATGAATACATTTGAAACCTTCTTTATGTATATAACCAACATGTCGATACATTTCAGTTTTTGTAGTGTATTGGTCTTTTGTAGAGATTTTTCATTTATTCTTGATATATTCTATTGTGTATTGCTTGGAGGGGGGGGCACCAAATCATAATCTCGCCTAGGGCACCAAAATGTAGGACCGGCCCTGAAGGAGGATACAAGTGAATTTCAGTTATTGGGATTATCATAAAGTAGATGACAATGAATGCGTGTCGTTTAAGAGGAAAAGATGCCTGTTTTTTTTGTTGCTATTACTGTCAGGAAATGTACAACCTAACCCTGGTCCGCCCAGTAGTAGTAGTCAGATCGCTACTCCTGCTGATTTTAAAGCTAGGTCTGCGTTGGGTTTCATCCACTTGAATGTGTGCAGTCTGTTAGGTAAACTAGATTTTGTCCGCATTTGGGCAACCTCGACTGACGCTGACGTCATTGTTTTATCAGAAACATGGCTAAATAAATCTATTTTGGCCTCTGACATAGCCTTAAATGGTGTAAATGTGTATCGTTCCGACCGGCCTAATAAAGGTGGTGGCGTTGCCATTTATGTTAAGAATAAGTTCAGTGTATCCACATTAGTTTCCAAATCTATCAGTAAACAATTCGAATTTTGGCAAAGGGGCAACAGGTCATGGTGGTGGGCTGTTACAGACCCCCCTCAGCTGTCAAGGACTCCTTGTCTTCGCTAGCAAATCTTATATTGCAGCTAGACTACAAGGAAATAGTGCTACTTGGAGATTTTAACTGGGACTGGTTAACTGAAGTATCAGAGGATTTTAAAAACCTTTGTATCTCTTTAAATGTTACTCAGATTGTTGACAGTCCTACTCGCCCTAACATTAAGTCCCCTAATAAATCCTCCCTAATTGATCTCATCTTAACTAATGTTCCCTATAAATACTCATCTGTGGGAGTATTTGCGAATGATGTGAGTGACCACTGTGCTGTAGCCACAATTAGGGACACTAAGGTCCAGAAGGTTAAACCTTGTATTATTATTAAGAGAGACATAAAACATTTTGTGGAGCAGGATTTTGTTCATGATCTGTTTGGGTTTGATTGGGGTCAAATCGATCTGTGTGCTGATGTGGAAACCGCATGGTCTTATTTTTATCTTGGTTTTATGGAGATCATTGATAGACATGCACCCCTGTGTAAATTTAGAGTAAAGGGACGAGACAATCCTTGGTTTTCTGCTAATCTGTCCAGTCTCCTACATGAGAGAAACAAGGCCTGGGCGAAGGCTAGGATATCAGGCTCAGAGGTAGAATGGCTATGCTTTAGGCAGCTAAGAAATAGCTTCACATCGCAAATCAAAAGTGCTAAATCTAAGTATTATCTGTCAGTAACCACAAAGAACCTGAATAATCCTGGAAAATGTTGGAAAGCCATAAAATCGATATCCACCGGTGATATCCGTAATGAGCTACCTCCGTGCATTACCACAGCATCTGGCCCTATATCGGACAAGACCACTATGCTCAATTGTTTTAATGAGCATTTTGTGTCCTGTGGTTCTCTATTTGATTATGTCACTAACTCTGCTTCTGTGAACACCACAGTCTGTGATTCTGAAAAACGTGTTTTGGAAAACCCTTTTAGTTTTACTCCTTTTACTGTTGATGTTGTTCGTGAAGCTTTAACCAAGTTAGATCATAAGAAACCGGCTGGCCCGGACAACGTAGAACCTTTCTTTTTAAAGATAGCTGCAGATTTTATTGCTCTTCCTCTTACTACTCTTTTTAACCTCTCCCTCAGCACAAATGCAATTCCAAAATTGTGGAAGTCAGCGTATGTCCTGCCTCTACTAAAAGGAGGGGAGGCCACTTTAATAAATAATTATAGGCCCATCTCTAAATTATCAGTTCTGGCTAAGGTTCTTGAACGCCTAGTGAGTGAACAGGTAAAGGTGTTTTTATGTACAAATGACATCCTGTCTAAACATCAGTCAGGCTTCAGAAAGCAACACAGCACCATCACTGCCACAATGAAAGTGGTGAATGATGTTGTGAGTTTTTTAGACAATAAGCAGAGTTGTGCAGCTCTGTTTATACAGCTCTGTTTATTGACCTTTCCAAAGCGTTTGATACCGTCGATCATCGCATCTTAAAGCAGAGGCTACTCAGTATAGGCATGTCCAGCCATGCAGTGGGGTGGTGTGTGAAGTAAACTACCTCTCTGAAAGGTCCCAATGTGTTCACTTTGATGGGCTGTCTTCTGAGTGGTTAAACATTACTAATGGTGTGCCTCAAGGTTATGTTTTAGGACCATTTTTATTCTCCATCTGCATCAACAGTTTAGGTGAAAATGTCGATGGAGCAACCTTACATTTTTATGCGGACAATACCGTGATGTACTGTGCAGGTCCCTCCATTAAGGAGGCTGGTGTTAAATTACAGGCTGTTTTTAACATTATTCAGACTCAGCTCTCTGAACTAAAGCTTCTTTTAAATGTTGAGAAAACCAAGGTAATGCTCTTTTCAAAATCTAAAAAGACACCAGAGCCTGTTTTAGATATTGTAACTACGCAAGGAATAAAAATTGAAGTGGTTACCTGTTACAAATACCTTGGTATCTGGCTTGATGATTGTCTCACTTTTAAACTTCATGTCAATAACCTGCTTAAAAAACTGAGGGTTAGGCTAAGTTTCTTCTACAGGAACAAGTCCTGTTTCTCGCTTGAGGCCAGGAAAAGGCTAGTCACTGTGACCTGTGTACCTGTGCTGGACTATGGTGATTTAATGTATATGAATGCACCTGCCAATTGCCTGGTCAAGTTAGATGCTGCGTATCACAGTGCACTGAGATTTGTGACAAACTGTAAAGCATTAACCCATCACTGTACCCTGTATGCAAGGGCTGGTTTGCTTTCACTAACTGTACGGAGGCTCAGTCACTGGTACATTTGTATATATAAAGCCATGTTAGGGAAACTTCCATCCGACATCTGCTCCCTGATCTATTAACGGTGTGTGTGTCTGCCCAAGTACAATTTAAGGTAAAACCTAATAGAGGTGTCATACATAATAACCTAATAAAAGTAAATGTAACAACTACTACAGTGCAACAAAACAGGAAGATTAAATGTGGTCTCTTAAATATAAGATCTCTAGCATCTAAAGCAATATTGGTAAATGATTTAATATCAGATTATAATATTGATATATGCCGTCTCACTGAAACTTGGTTGAGACATGAAGAATATGTCAGCATAAATGAGGCCACTCCACCCAGCCATGTCAACACTCATATTGCTCGAGGCACGGGCCGAGGAGTTGCAGCAATCTTTGACTCAAGTTTACTTATCAATACTAAACCAAAATTAAATTATACCTCTTTTGAAAGCCTCGTTTTTAGTCTTACGCATCCGACTTGGAAAACTTTGCAGCCAATCTTATTTGTTACAGTGTATCGTGCACCAGGTCCTTATTCAGAATTCTCTGAGTTTTTATCAACTTTGGTTCTTAAAACAGACAAAGTAATTATCGTAGGTGACTTTAATATTCATGTTGACGATGATAAAAACAGCCTTACTGTTGCATTTAACTCTATATTAGATTATGTTGGTTTCTGTCAGAGTGTAAATAAACCAACCCACTGCTATAATCACACTCTCGACCTTGTTCTGACTTATGGTATTGAAATTGAGCAACTATTAGTCGTGTACTAACCAGAGTTAGGAAAAGGGACCACATTACTCCTGTTCTGGCTGCCTTACACTGGCTCCCTATAGAACACAGGATAGAATTTAAAATTCTTCTTCTCGCCTACAAAGCCCTTAATGGGCAGGCGCCATCTTACCTTAAAGAACTCATTATACCCTACTGTCCTATTAGGGCATTGCGTTCCAATAATGCAGGGTTGTTGGTTGTTCCTAGAATCTCTAAAAGTACAATGGGAGCCAGAGCCTTTTCTTATCAAGCTCCACATTTGTGGAATCAGCTTCCAGTTTGTGTTCGGGCGGCAGACACCCTATCCTTAAGACCTTCCTTTTTGATAAAGCTTATAGTTAGGGCTGATTAGATTCAGCCCCTAGTTTTGCTGATATAGGCTTAGTTTGTCGGGGGACATCTTACTTCTTCCTTCTCTCTGTCTATACCTGTGTACTCTCATGTTCCGATTAACCCAGCTTCCCCACATGTCTTTCTTTTTGGTGTCTATATACGCCGGGATCCGGAGTCATGGATGATCCTGCGGTCCTGTGTCCTGGATCGCGAGCGCTGGATCTTGAGTCGTGGCTGTGGTCCTGGATCATAAGTCCTGGATGGATATCCTCGTGGATTCATCTTCCTATTATACACACATGCATTTCCAAACATTTGGACTACCTATGTTGCAAATGTATTATCTTTTCAATTTACACACGGCATCTATTGCACGTCTGTCCGTCCTGGGAGAGGGATCCCTCCTCTGTTGCTCTCCCTGAGGTTTCTCCCATTTTTCCCTTTAAACTGTGCGTTTTCTCCGGAAGTTTTTCCTTGTACGATGTGAGGGTCTAAGGACAGAGGGTGTCGTATTGTCATACTGATGTTCTGTACACACTGTGAAGACCACTGAGACAAACGTAACATTTGTGATATTAGGCTATATAAATAAACATTGATTGATTGATCTCACGGCGAATTGTAAGTGGCTACTGCCTGAGATCGTATGCTGTAGTTTTATTAAATGTGCCAACTGCTAGGACTGTCTAAGGGAAGATAGCTTTTAGATGCGCAGCTCCTCTGTCTTGGAATAGTCTGCAAATTAAATGGAACCTGAGCAATCTGGTGCCACTAAATGTTTTTAAAGCTCGGTTGGATGCTACTCAATCGGAAGCTGTTGGCACCTGCTCATGTGGATAATTATTGTAAATTGTAATCCCTGTAATGATGCTGTAAGATGTCCTTTTTGTTGTTCTGTTTATGTTTTTTGTGGAACCTACTTGAGCAGGTCTCCCTTGTAAAAGAGATCACCGATCTCAAGGGGATACACCTGGATAAATAAAGGTTTGAAATCATCATTATCCTTACATGAGTAAATTAAAGGGGCCCTATTACGCGTTTGGGGTTTTCTCTTTCCAGTAGTGTGTAATATAGGTTTTTGCGCATGTAAACGGTCTGCAAAGACTAAAATGCCTGTCTTCCCTCCAGAGGGAGTTTCTCTCCCTTTTTCTGTCAATAAAAAACAGCAGATTATTAGTTGAGCAAAAAAAAGATTGGAAACAGGGTAAACTGATTCCCGTGGCTCTGCCTGAAGTTTGAAAAATACCAACAAGCACACTAATTAAATCTTTATATTATTCTGCATTTATCTGGACTAATTCTGTACATAGTTCCCAAAATGTTGAACCATTGTTACCTGATCGAGAAATATTACAATATAGTGCCTATTACTTGCTTCTCCTGTTCCCCTCTTCCAATGCTACATAGCTGAAGGATGTCCTATTACATCTAGACAATGATAACAGTTATCCCTAGTGTGCGTGTGTGCGTGCGTGCGTGTGTGTTATTTCAATGTAATCGTATAGAAAATGTCTGTCCAAAGACAAATTCCCCCTGATATTCACTACATGACAAGGGGCCATGTCAGACCAAACGCAATTAAAGGAATGGTATGCTCATGACACTCATTTAAAAAATTATCATCCGATAAAACAGACCAGTCTCTGCCAGTCTCTCTTTTTTTTTTTTTAATCCGATGACATTATCAGTGATTTTAAACTGATTATATACCGAAATAACATCAACACTGTGGGCGCCGCCATTTCCCGGACGTGACGTAATCCATGCGTTTGGTTTTCGAAGACACGTTGATCTCCATGTTATTTACTGTAGTTTCTCTCTTCAAATATGCCTCACTGAATCGCGAAATATTGCCATAATTCTGATAGGAACAATCCACGGAATGCTCGGTTCCATCTGTTGCCAAAAGGTAAGCATAAGAAGTACATTCGGAGGCAGTGGCTAGCGAAATGTGGCCGGCCCGAACCGAGAGATTTACAGGCTCATGTATGCAGCGAACATTTCAAATTTCCGGACGACTACTCTGAGAGTATGATCAAACATAACATGGGATTTAAAGAACAACCATTACTTAATGGAGATGCAGTACCATCGGTCTTTCTGGTGTCATCACCGACCAGGACACCAGTTCGGCCAGTTGAGAAATCGCCCTCTGCAAGTGTGAAGCGACGGAGGAGCAGAAGTAGTGCTCGGAGTAAGAATAAGGTATGTTATAGCGCATTTCCATTGCAGCAGCTAGCCCCGTTTTAACGTCCAGGCCAGGACAGTTTTTGGTGGCCTTTCCATATAGCGTAGTACCGACTAGTGTGTATTTCCCCCCAGTTTTTCCGGCCCCATAAAATCGTGATTCTATGGCCAGGGACAACGAAGCTGAGTATGCTAAACTAGAGAGGGAATCGCTAGCAAGGGTGGTACTACATGCATACATATAGTATCTTATATCATCTTCCCATTATACACACATGCATTTCCAAACATTTGGACTACCTATGTTGCAAATGTATTATCTTTTCAATTTACACACGGCATCTATTGCACGTCTGTCCGTCCTGGGAGAGGGATCCCACCTCTGCTGCTCTCCCTGAGGTTTCTCCCATGTTCCCTTTAAACTGTGGGTTTTCTTCGGAAGTTTTTCCTTGTACGATGTGAGGGTCTAAGGACAGAGGGTGTCGTATTGTCATACTGATATGTATGGCTGAATTCCCCCATCCAATCTCTTCACATTGGTCAAAACTTGTTCCTCTGCTGACGAGTCCGAACTGACAAAGTGTTGACAAAGTGAACGCATGGATGACGTCACGACCATCACGTGACTACTGAAAATGGCAAACATGGCGGCGGCCAGACGGAATATACAGGTCTTGATAAAAAAGAGCTATAAAATCATTATTTACCGGGGAATATCGCTGATTTCTTCAGGGTATGGTTTAAACATAACGTTTCACTAAATACTGAAGTTTTGATTAATTATCTAATGAGTGGACCATTCCTTTAAAAGGCAACCCAAAAACAAAAACATAGCAGTTGTGACCTTTGGTCCACTAATGGATAGATGGATATGAGCTGAGCTATAATCATATTAATTTCACAACTTTTTGATCCTGATTTGTTGGTAACTCGGCACTCGTGTAATAATAAGTTTGGGTTTTAAGGAATTCCATTCAAGCAGCCAAACAATAGAAGCTTGACACAGAACAGAAAAAGTACCGTGGATGAAAAAAAGGCAACAACAAAGAAGAAACTGCTACCAGTTTGGCCAGCTAGCTAATAATAATAATAATTCCTTACATTTATTATAGCGCATTATCAATGACTCAAAGCGCTTTACATATACACACATTGCACATCATACATGCAATGGTCAGATACTGTGGACAATACCCACAGGAGCAAGTTCAGGTGAAGAGTCTTGCACAAGGACCCACCGGCTTTACAGACGCAGCAGCGGCGGGTTTCACCCCTTGATCTGATGATCATGGCACAGCACACTGCGCCACACCGTCCATCTTCACGCCTCGAGGTCATCGAGGCGCTTTTACAAGTATACATTGGTATTATACATGTACTGTGGACAATACCCACAGGAGCAACTCCGCTCCCATTAGATAGAGGAAAAGAGAAAAACACACCGCAAATATAAAGCAAAACTTGGCACATAAATAAAACAAAACTATCGGAACAAATGGAACTAATGAAAGTAAACAAATGAAGCTCCTTGTTGGCTCATAAATAAAACTGTGTTTGGACGCCACATGCTGAAGGCAGAATCCCTGCCAACAATACTGTAAGTGTGATTTCATTCCTCGACCTGTCCTCACCCTGCTCTCAGTGAGCAGAGTGTAGAGGAGGGCAGAGCTGCGGGGGGGGGGGTCTGTGTTACAAATGACCGCAGAGGATTAAGAACATCGGATGGCTGGAGACCAAACAGTCTGCCTGGAGTCATTTGTCTCCTGAAAGAACCAGATCCCAAACAGAAGAGACAGACTGAGACTTCTGTCAGCTCAGGTCATGAATTACATGACGACTGTGCTTTGGCAACACGCCTGGGTTCATTTCTCACAAATCCAGTGAGCTTTGTAAGGTTGAACCAGGAATTCAAAAGATTTTCCAAAAACCACATATGACGAAATGTTGCATTTGTGATGATTTGTATTTGCACAGGAATTAAGTAGGAAACAATCAAGCCTTTGTGAGCTTTGAGTGAGAGGTGGGTGTCGCCACAGGTCACTAGCCGACAAAAACACTCCTGTATCTGTGGCTGTTGAAATGAGACTCTCATTAGCACCTAGCTTGACAGCTGTGAGTACTAACAGGAGCCATGCTCACTGTTTATGTCCATTATGATATGTTTAACAATAATCCTTTTGGGGGAGTGGCTTTCTAGATTTCTCTTAAAAAAGATACTTTGAAAAATATGGCTTACTTTTTCCTGCTTCTCCAACGTTACCTTCCAAATATTTAGGCACTTCACCTTGGTTTTAGATTGCTAATAATAACTGTAAGGAGGTGTCCCACACTTCATGCTGCAGGGAGAACGCTTATACCTGCTCTCTGTATATTCTTTTTTGCAAGGTTTCTTGATATATGGGAACGACTTTGGCCATACATTCCATATTGTGCAGACAAATTCAAATCATGGCCCTGATTAATATGTTTATTTCTCTCTATGGTCAATCCTGGGCTCCCTAAAAATCACAAAGATTTCAAAATCAGAAATCTTAAGACGTGACTGCATCGAGTTACAGTATATAATGGTACAAATAATATTGGCTGAAACCATCATCTGCTTCAGTCTCCAGGGTCTTGTTTTGTGCATTTTGGGACACTGTCACAGTAATGACTTCCTGGAACACTTAGTAGAACAGAGCCACGGTTAATGTTACAAGTGACACTGGAGCTTTTCCAGTCCGCTCATTTAGATATTTTACTGCCTTTTTCTGCGAGTATTTGTTTGATAATGTAGTTAATGATACTGGTCAAAGTTCTATTTGGTAAGGTTTTAGCAAAACAATCCCTTTTATTTGTCATTGGATACAGAATGAGTCATGTAATATGAAGTGCACTTAAAATAACAGAGGATCAACCGCATAGTCATTTTTCCAAAGTATACAAATAACAACCTGAAAAAAATATTTTTGAGAGAAATAAACAAAATATTTAAATAGTCTTCTTGCAATGCTGACTTGATGATACCAGAGGAATGAGGGGTTTGTTTAATGTCACATTACCCATACAAAGTATTTACCATAAAAGTAGTGGAACATTGCTCTGTGCTGGTGCGGTGCCACCAAGCACCATATAAGAACATGTCTCCACTTCCTGCTGTAAGCAATGGGAATGTGCAAAAGAGAGCGGACCAGCATGTTCATAGCTAATGCTTACAAACAGAACAGGCTGCCACACGTACAACCTGGCAGGGAAGACTTTCCACTGGGTCAGAATCTGGGAGGCTTTGTCAAGTCTTCATCATATTCGGCTTACTGGATACAAACCAAATATTGATATAACAGTTTTGATGTTTTAAATTAAATATATTGCAGAGTAGTTACTTTCCACACCTTTCCAAGTGGAATCTTAGCACCTATAGTTAATAATATCAATTTGACATGGGAATAAAGTTTTGCTAATCCAAATTAATTAGTGCCACTGTTTAGAAGAGTGTAAAGCATCCTGCAGAAGCCTTCCAGTTGACCGAAGTGACAGATAACAGTAGCAAACACTTAGAGAAAAGGTGGCATCTGTTTGACATCAGTCTGGCACAAAGTATTCACTTTCAAACCAAGCAGTGCAGTGGCTCTGGAAGATGAGAAGCTTTATGCAGGGCTCAGAATCCGCCCTGAGGATGTTGTTTTATGTTGGCTCTCTCTCTTGTCTCCTCATTAGATGATGAGACATTAGCAAACAAGAGCTCTGTTCTCCAGAGGAAAGACATTAGAGTCATGGGACAAACATCCATCAATTGGGTTGCTGCCAATTGACGGAGGTTAGGCAGCAGTGTGTTCTGAATTTGAGGGGCCTAATGTACGACTGAAGGCTCCTATATTCAATCTTAAAGAGCTTACGAAATGAAGGACAATACCGTTCTTATTACGATAATATATATACTATTATTAATGGGAAATCATGTCATTCATGACAATATGCCCGCTGTATTTATAAATCGTGGTTTATTACAACTTTCCATGCTCACTTCCGATGTTACACGACCGCTCCGAACAAAACAGCTTTCGCCGGTTAGTGACGTCACGCATGTCACGGGTAGAACAAGACTCATTTGGCGGAGATCCGATGCGGCAACAGAACACAGACTGGTGTACATTTGACTTTAATTCATAGAGATTCTCAATAAATACTAAATCAATAATAATACATGGTAATGTAGCAGGGAAACTTGGCCCTATTCTGCTTTGTGGGCTTGTCCTTTCCTGTAGTGTGTTATATAGGTTTGTGTCTAGGTAAATGGTCTGCAAAGACTAACATCTCAAAGCTCAAAGTTTCTCTCTCCCCCTGCATGAAACACCTCCATTGGACTCCTTTGTTTACTTCCGTAACATAATGACATCACTATGTAACAATTGCACCTCTATTGGCTAGCGCTCCAACACATTGTACATGACAGGCTAAGGGCGGGACATCTCTAAGCAGTTGATCAATCACAAAAGAGCTGGGAATCCAATCAGAGCAGACAGGGCATTGAAGCATGGAAAGACTCGGTAGAGACAAAGTACTAATATGAACCTGACAGAGAATAGAATATGGCCCCTTTTGATCAAACGTGCTAAAAAAGACCCAACAAGTTTCTGTCTGCTCTGACGCAAAGCACAGCTGGAAGGGATTAATGACATTGCAGGATTCACAGACTTTCATTCTAGGGATTCTAGAGAGGGGCCAACAGATAGACGAAGTGTGTGTGCGTGTGTGTGTGTGCGTGTGCGTGTGCGTGTGTGAGAGAGATATTTGACCTCCTCAGAACATGTCTTTACTCTCTGGCAGTTTGTCATCACTGGCGCCAGAACCGTGTTGCGACATGGGAGTTCTTCCCTGAGCTCAGTGCAGTTCAGGGACTCTTGGTCTTTTCCAAATATAGAACCAGCCTGTTTTAACTACGCATTAAACAGCAATCACCGTGAGAATAGTTTGCATCAACAGTAATGTCTGTATTCTGACATGACAGAGAGGAGAGCTGATCTTCAAGTCACTTTATTCCCAGAGCCATAAACCCATAATAAATATGTGTTATAAGCAGTGGAGGGGGTTAGACGAGCATCGCAGCTCTTAAGGGTTTTCCACTGGGATGGAGAACTGAAGTGTGCCACACCAAGTGGAGCAGCACTCAGCGGCCTCCATCACTGTGCTGCTACCACACACTGTCAGCTTTGTTCTGACACATGAATTACAGCTTCCGTCTATTGGAAAGGAAAATAAGTAAGTGGGGGTGTCAGTGTCATCATGGCTGTCTAAATCTATGAAAACAACAGCCAACGAGATGAGCTTCACAGCCTTTAGGATGTATCCTCCTGTGAATAACTACACATCCATTCCAAATGTAACCCGGGGGAAAAAAGGACACTCCGTATAAATCACCTGGCTAAAACAGACACTATTTTTGCCTGGCTGCTCAAATGTATAATCTTTTAGAGCTACTCCTAATACTGCAGAAGGTTAAACGGATACTTAGGATTATATATAGTATCGATTGCATCGAGAAAAAAAACCTTGTTTGGGACCAAACCATAAAGGTTGGCTAGAGCTTTGGCTAGAGCTAGGGTTGACACTTGGCTCAAACTTGGCTTCATAGTCAGTATGTGCCCCCCCCCATACACACACACACACAAACACACAGTGAGTAATGACCTTGTAGAGGCTGAGCAGCCTCAGGAGTAAACTCACGGTCAAGGTCAGTGTCATGGAATATACTATATTCATATATTACAGTAAATAATTGTATGTGATATCATGCCTAATGTAGGGCAAAGGTACCAATTTAAATTCTGAATGTATCTGACACCTGGAGGGAAATAACAGTGGCAGCAACATTGCTCTGTCACTCCATATTTCCTCCAATCAGAGGCCACCTTGCCGCTGGCAGCAGGCAACAGTGGCAGAAAGATCTCTACTGACACCTACAGGCACATTCCAGTATATCACACAGAAGAATACATGTTAAATTAACAAGGCACCCAGGCTGCAAGAAATGCTGGTATGGTCGCTTTCATGTCTCATCATGACACACACATACACAAAAAGAAACGGTGTAATGGCAACCCAAATGTATAATATAAACTTTACACATTCATATTAAATGTACTCACCCCTCCCATTGTTATTCCTCCAATAAGGGCGATATAGGGTTTCCTGCATGTCCCTATACAACAGAGAATCAAGACATGCAAAGTAGAGGCCTGGGTGTTTACCAGATTCAAATCTCAACCGCTTTATTGTCATATGTCTAAAATATCTACAGCATATTTGTTGACATGTCTTAATTCCCAGGCTCCTCCAGGGATAATATACTTAAGACATAAAAGAAAAATCACAAGAAAAGAGTGCACACCTTTTTCAAGTAAATATGTAAGATTAAGTAAACTATGTTCATTTTAAATGGAATAGGATAAAGTAGAATGTACAATTCAACACTTAAAAGTGAAAGAAAATACAGCTTTTTGTAATCATATAAAAAAAATGTGTTGATTGTAAACATATATACAATGAGAAATGAGATGAGATGAAATGAACAACGATATATAAATGTATCAAGTGAGACTATCAGTAATTAAGCACCCACAAGTAGTAGTTGTGATTAGGGGTGCACGCTTGTTTTTCACTCGGCTCCTCCCGTTTTGCCAGTACTGTGGTATAGTGGTTTAGGAAGAGGGGAGTTTTTCACAAATCCAGCGCTCCCTTCTCACGCCTGGCTGTGACGTAAATGGCGTGCGGCCGTGAAGCCATGAAGCCAGGACAGTAAACAAACATGTCGTCGGTAGTATGGGACTATTTCAAAGTTTCAGAGTTAGAAAGTTCGCTTGCTATTTGTATTAACAAATGCAATACAGAAGTTCCACGAGGAGGGAAAAAGGCAACGAGCTATAATACTTCCAACCTGATCAGTCACCTGAAACATCGCCATGGCTACGATGGTGTGTTAAAAGCGTACGAAGACGCCTGCTCTGCTAAACTACCGGCGAATCCAAAGCCAGCTGCAAAGGCACCGGGGCTTTTACCTATCGACGAGGCTTTTGAAAAAGGCAAGAACTTTATTTGGGAAAATAAATATGGTCACTTTGAAGAGTCAGAACTGTTCTTGGCTTTGTTTTGTTCATAGTAGTAATGCGCATGTCCTTTGCTCACTACTAGTCTTTTTTTACCACCAGGTGTGCAAAAACTACAGGTACATTTAATATATATATATTATATTATTATCGGTTATCGGTATCGGTCTTGAGAAGCAGGAAGTTATCGGTATCGGTTTCAAAAACCCAATATCGTGCATCCCTAGCTGATTGATAATACAGGTGTGATTGTGCTTGTAATGCTTACCAATGGCGTGGTTGAGGGTGTATTCCTCACGGAAAAAGTCCTCTGCCAAAGGGTCTCCCACTTTCCCTGCTTCTGTGACGGCTGATAGGAGAAAACAGATCAAAACAGGAATTCGATCCAGCCACACTGTCAACGCCTCTGTTTTATATTACATTCAGGTAACAGAGTGGACAATCTATATCTCTCAATCAAAAAGAGTTCAAACATATTTCTAAGGCTTCACAGAATGACATGTTTTTATTTCTGACATAATCTTTCTGTTAATAATCATTATCAAATCAGAATACTTTATTTATCCTGGGAGAAATTGAGTAAATGTGACAGTTTAGTGTGTATCAAATACAAATATGTATATAGCGATAAGAAGTTAAAGTAAGAATGTGCACTAAGAAGATCAAATAAAATGCAAATATTCATATAAACGCTTTTATTTATTACATTCTTTTTTGTAATCTTTAGTTGTGGCTTGATTGTCTCTAGGAGAAACTGGTGCTCACCTCTTTAATGTGAATGTTTGATAACACACATGAGGCCCAAACAGGGTCCTCGCAGAGCGCAGTGATTGATCCTTCAATGGTTCTGCTTACCTCTGATGTCTCCCCCTGCACAGAAGGCCTTCCCCCCCGCTCCTCTGATGATCACTATGTCCGTCTCATTGTCACTTTCCCATTTCTACAAGCACAGACAGCAGTGCATTCAAAGGATCATCAAAAACAAATGTTATGGTGAAGCGACAGTTCACCCTCAAAACCAAAACAGATATATTTTTCATCTGCTTTTTGTACCGTTACTAAAAAGAATCCACACGTTGTTTGAGCATTATTCTGTAGGAACTATTTTCTTTCTACGATGCTGAAGGAAGCATCAGCTCCTGTATGTCAGTCATTGGAAGTCATCCTTTGATAGAAATAGTTCCAACATAAAAATGCCCACAACAAGCTCTGTGGATAATCTTGATCAGTCTCGTCATGATTTCAGGAGAACAACACCGCAGTTGAGTTCCTTTAAATATATTGTTGACGCTTTGAGCACCACCATTAGAATAGTAGAGATAGTTCATTCAGGGTTCATACACTTTTTCACCAATGATTTTCCATGACTTCTCCATGACCTTTACCTAATTTTCCATGACCAAAAAAATTACTCAAATGGTTTATTTGAAAATGGAACAGGAAAATAAGGTCTGCATTTGAAACATGTTGTGCCTATCTAAAACAAATCGGCTTACTTTACTAGCTTCTTTCTACACGCTAAAGCAACTAAAATCTCTCACCAGCAAAATATCTCGTCAGATAAATGCCATTTTAAGTTTCATTACTATACGATACAGTATGTATTATCATTATAGTATTACTATTTCGGCGATTAGATCAAATATAAATTATATTTGATGCAACTTTAGTTACATTTCCATGACTTTTCCAAAACTTTGATAAAAATATTGTTTTCCAGAACTTTTCCAGGGCCTGAAATTTGCATTTTCAATTTCCATGACTTTTCCAGGTTTTTAATGACCGTAAGAACGCTGTTAATTTCTCCACTGGGCAACTCAGAACAAAATCATCTAAATAAATTGCACAACAGGTCAAAGGAAAAATATGTTTTAGTTTTTTGTCTTTCTTTTTGCGATGTAAGGGATCCTTAGAAATAATTATATGCGTGTCTTCTGGTATCACATGACATCAAACTTCTCTGTTTTTCAGGAAGTTAAAGTTAGCACATTCCTAACGGCTACATTATGGTAACATGTTTTTCAGTACTTCATTTCTCATATTCACAACAGTTACAGAGAAACAATGAACACCTGAAGCCTCTCCCTCGAACAATGGTAAACAGATATGGTTTAAAATAAAAAAAAACATACAGTACTTACAATGTATATCAGAGTGATGGCCAATGATTAAACTGAATAGTTTAGTATAAGAAATTTACTTTTATATAGATATATAGTATTTTAAAACACACTAAAAGTATATAAATGTATTATCTTAAAGTATATAAAAGGTGTATATATATATATATATATAAATAAATACATATTTTTTGTACAGAGTATTTTGTTAGCAAGTCCTTTACAGGTTTTTGAGAAAACTGTCAGTTTTGATTTTGATGAGAGTCTAAGTGAGATACTGGAAGCCATGTATAACCAGTCACATGCTGCTGTAACAAATGGCATGTACCACAGGGGAGGCCTGGACCTTTAAGCCAGAAGAAGTTAGCATTAAGCAAGCGTGCCCTACCTTGAGCTGAGGGTAGATATGTTGGACCATGGGCATGTTCAGGGCATTCAGGGCCTTGGGTCTGTTTAAGGTGATCACACCTGCACAGCCCACTTTCTCCAGAAGAACCCCGGAGTCCACCTGACTCGACATCTGATCCAAACAGAGACGGAGCAATAGTGTAAATGCCTTTATAGAACACTTGAATCAACTCAGAAATAGCTCTACAGCTGATGTATATAGTTAGCCAAGGATAAGAACTTTGACAGAGCGTAGAGAAAACTGATCGAAACTGAATTCCACTGATGAAAAAGCATCACTTAAATACATTCATAATCAAATACATTTACATGCATAGTTTGATGTGAAGTCATCATTTGAAGGGCATACATTGGTAGGTCTGAAATGTAATATATTGATGTATTGTTTGGTCTATACAATATGGGTGGCTTTGGTTCATTTAGCATTTTTTCCAATCACCAATAAAAGGATATACAAAAGTAGGCCTTCATCTTTTCTATAATACAATGTGGCAAGAGGCAAATCTGAGGTCACAAATATTTCTATATGAATCTATTTTTTCTTCAGAGTGTGACTTGACAATCCTTCAAATGATATGATGAGAGCGAAAGTCACACATTCAATTGCACGCTAACTTTACATTAGCATAAATAAACATTAGCCACAAAACAACATTCAGGATCCATAGACTGATCCAGAAAGGTAGGTCATGAGGGGCTTCTCACCATGTGGCCCTGGATTCTCTGCAGTCTGCACAGGGTCCTCAGTCTGAAGGACACAATCATTCATAAACACATCTGAAAACATGTGATTCTTCAGCAGAGGTGGGTGAAGTACTCAGATCTTATAGTTAAGTCAAAGTAGAAGTACCAGAGAGCAGGAATACTCTGTTACAGTAAAAGTCCTGCATTCAAGATGTTACTCAAGTAACAGTATTATCATCAAAATATAGTGAAAGTAGCGACAGTGAAAGTAGTCCTTGTGCAGATTGGTCCATTTCAGAATAATATATATGATATGTTTTATAATGATTGATCAGAAAGTGTTCTCAAAGCTGGTAAATGTTTGAATGACTTTGTAGACTGCAGGGTAGCTTGTGGATTTACTCCAGGTGGAACTAAAGTCTGATTTAACACTTGATTACATTTCACATAATTCATCCACATCTGTAAAGTAACTAAAGGTATTAAATACATTTAGTGGAGTAGAAGTACACCATTTACTCCTGAATTGTAGTAGAGTAGAAGTACAAAGTAGTATAAAATGGAACTACTCAAGTAAAGTACAAGTATCTCAAAATTGTACTTAGGTACAGTACTTGAGTACATGTGTTACTTCCCAGTTCTGTTCTTCAGACTCAGAATCAATCAAATGTATTTCGGCCAAGTTCCCATCCAGAACAACATCAGTGATATAGGGAGGTGGATGCATCACAGTAGTACAACCTTTGCATCATGACGCTTTAAGTGACAGTAGCTATCATCTCAGGGACTGAATTCAACCTTTCCAGATTATTTGATATTGTAGAACAAGCTAGAGAGACTGCACATTGTACACAACTAGCAAACTCAGGACAACAAACTTTAAATTATACACGCAGAGACACAGTCACATACCTGTAGGCAGACGTCAACGCGGTTAAAGACATTATTATATTTGTATTACGTCCTGTAGCAGGTAACTGCACTCTGATACCGTTTTCTTTGCTCTTGCCTTTCCTCTGCTCTGGACTGTCAGCATTTACTTCCTGGACGAGACACCGACCGAGCCCTGATTGGTCGGTGCGCTGACGTCACGAGGGGAGTACGCACCACCCAGAGCCCCGAACTCTGAAGAGTTGCTAAAATGCTTGATCGTCACGTGTTTCACGGAGACTCAGATAGTTCCCGGAAGTTCGTTTGCGGGCCATTTGAATGCATTAATAACAGGAGATTGAACTGCGATTTTTGGTTTTTGATTAGTGGTACATAAAGGTTTTGATTTGTAATATTTACACAACATATCGATATGTGTATGTAGATACATCAATATGTTTTTGTTTTTTTAAAGTAAATATCGCTAATATTTGAGGATTAAGATAAGAAGTACTTTATTGATATCAATTTGGGAAATGATTGCAGCAGCAAAAGTCAAGGCATTGTATATTAGAGAAGGTAAAAAACAAGAAATAAACAATCCAACATGTAAACATCTCAAAAAGAATTAAAATAGCATGAAAAAAAGTAGAAAATATACATAGTGTGTGAACAGCTTTCCTGCTAACATGTATGTTAGGCTAACGTTGCCTTGGTTACAGAGCCTGTTGCTGTTGTTTCTTGCTTTGAATTCGTTAAAACAAATATTATCTTCTTAAACTTGTATGGTAGTCAGGAGCATCACATTCTAATGTGTATTGATATACACTGAACAAAAATATAAACGCAACACTTTTGTTTTTGCTCCCATTTTTCATGAGATGAATTCAAAGATCTAAAACATTTTCTATATATACAAAATAACCATTTCTCTCAAATATTGTTCACAAATCTGAAAAAATCTGTGATAATGAGCACTTCTCCTTTGCCGAGATAATCCATCCCACCTCACAGGTGTGGCATATCAAGATGCTCAGACAGCATGATTATTGCACAGGTGTGCCTTAGAATGGCCACAATAAAAGGCCACTCTGAAACGTGCAGTTTTGCTTTATTGGGGGGGTCTGGGGGGGTCCGAAAACCAGTCAGTATCTGGTGTGAGTGGTAGGGGTAGGGTAATGTTGTGAATCGAGTGGCCTGTGTTCGTCGTCCATAACATACGCCTGCCCATACCATAACCCCACCACCACCGGGCCACTATGTAATCTTTATGACTTTCAGAAAGGACAGGAGACTCACAGGTGCCATGATTGTCAACTGACAGCACAATGAGTCAAAGGGCTAGCAGCAGCAGCAGCATGATGATGATAAATGTGTTGTTTTAGGAACATCCATTGTAAATAAATGGAATTCAATAAACATTGAATAGCATATCATACAGTTTGTCTGTGCCTTTTCCTCTGTGTTGACCTGGCATATCGTCTCCCCCATGGTTTGCTGTGCTGCCTGGGGATGCTCCAAGCGCTCAGAGAAAGGAGTACACATGTAAAGTTTCCCCACTGACACAGAGAGGAGGAAATAATGGCTGGCTCAAGTCAGCAGGAGCAATTTAACTATCACAAAAGACAACAACAGCAACAAAACATGTGAGATAATCTTTCACAAAACGAAGACCACACCATTGGGAAGCTTAACGTCTGTTTAATCAAAATAAGGAACAGGGAGAGGCTTGCAAAACTCTGGGAGTTGAGACTCAGGTGCAGGGTGAGGGTCTCAGTGCAGGTCTTCAGGCTCCATTGAATCCCCCTGGGGTTCTTGTGCTGAAAGAGGGAGACAAAGACAAGAGAAAGGGTTAAATACATCTAGCAACCTATGGAGAATTGCTTGTGTTTCACTCTCACTTAAGTCCCTCTGCCTTTGCCATCAATCCAAAATCAGTGAGTGACTTCTGCTCTGACAGTCAGGCATGATGGGTAATCTGTGACGTTTCGCTTTCTCAAAGGTTGGGCCATTTTGTCTTCCTGCGCCAATGAGCAACTCTCATTGGAAAGAACGAGACCTCGCCTCCCACGCTGTATCCAGTTCTTATTATACATCCATGGAGTGAACGGAGATGTCGCAACTCTTCTATTATAGGGCTCTGGCACCACAGAGGGAGATGTATGCATCCGGGTACATGCTGTTTCTGCCACACTGCCACCTACTGTGCAGAGGAGGCGCTCTCACTCCTATATTATACTAATATATTATTTAAAACATATTACACTAGACTCAACAGTACTGTGAATTTTGTATAATATTGTTTTATTCATATTGATAAATATCTAAACCCGTCTCGAAGACAACATTGTAGAGGTTGTAGTAATCTTAAACAAAAATTAAACTACTGCATTAATATAATTCACCATCTTTACTATACAATGCAATAACACTATACTACAATATACAATCAATCCAATCCACTTTATTTCTATAGCACATTTAAAAACAACAGAGTTGAACAAAGTGCTGTACATCATCAACTGTATAAAAACATAGCATAAATACATAAAAAAACAGACAGGACAATGAAACCAGATCAGAAGCCACAGACTGAAAAACTCTCCTACATGACGTAAAAACAATACAAAACACTGGTAAGATAAACATTGTCATACCTGGCCTGTAAATGCCAGGGAAAAGAAGTGGGTTTTTAAACGAGATTTAAGTAGAGTTGGAGCAAGTCTAACCCGGAGGGGTAATTCGTTCCATAACTTTGGAGCTGCACCAGCAAAGGCTCTGTCTCCTCGTTGCTTTAACCTTGATTGTGGGACTACCAGAAGGAGTCTGTCAGCAGACCTCAGTGACCGTATGGTTTTAAAGGATCTGCCAGGTACGGTGGGGCTAAACCGTTAAGGGCTTTGTATGCGAACAATAACATTTTTAATTGAATTCTAAAATTGACTGGTAGCCAATGTAGAGAGGCGAGTACAGGCGTAATATGTTCACGCCTCCCTGTCCTTGTAAGGAGGCGCGCATCAGCATTCTGGACCAGCTGTTGGCGAGACAGGGAAGCCTTGCTTACCCCAATGTAATTAATGTAACCCAATTGCAGTAATCCAGTTTAGTGGATATAAAACAATGTATTACTTTCTCAAAGTCATCAAAAGAAAGGAAAGGCTTGACCTTTGCTAAAATTCTTAGCTGAAAGAACCTGGATCTTACCAGAGAATTGATCTGTTTGTCTAGTTTAAAATGACGATCAATCCGTACACACAGGGGCGGCGGGTGCTGTAGGCTAGGGAAGGCTAAGCCTTCCCAAATATTTGTGTCACTGCATCCTGGTAAAATAAAAATATAAAGTATAATGTTTGTGTCTTTGACATTAGCACTGCTATGCAGCCACCTGTGCCCTGTACTACGAAGCCAGTTCAAACCCTGGATATGTTTGAGTTATCTAAACTAACCCTAACAAACGAGATCTCGACGCTGGTTAATATCAACTCGGTAAATCAAGCCAGGGCTTCTCTCACCAGCTGAGAGCGCGTTCACGTGAAAGGGTTGGGGTTAGCAACATTTGACCAATCACAAACAGGGACAAGTGTACTGACAGCGCAGCGTCATACTTCATTAATGAAAAGTAAACTAATAGTAGAGAAATATGAACTTTAAAGTTCATATTTGTTCATGTGTGATTGTTTTTGTATGGAGGAGCAGGGTGGTGGGTCCTCCTCCTCCCTCCCCTTCAAATAATACATAATAAAAAGCCTGATAGGGATGTGTGTGTACAAAACGCTGCAAACTGATATCTGCTGGGTCCAGGCTCAAGGGCGTATGGCACTCTCAACTCTTTCCAGGACATGCCGGGGCCCTGCCTGCCAGTAGCTTTGCAGATATCTGTGTTGATAGGTAATAGATTAAGAGCGGTGAATCATCTTAGATACAGTTTATCTAATGTAGCAGTGATTCCATGTCAGCCACAGCTTGTTACAAAAACCATGACTGATAGTGTGTTTAACGAACTTAAACTAGCTTTATTAAATGTCAGGTCTTTGGCAGGAAAAACATTTTTAATCAATGATTTTATCACTGAGCACAATCTTGATTTTATGTTTTTAACAGAAACTTGGATTGAACAAAATAACAGTGCAGCTGTTCTTATCGAATCAACCCCTCCCAACTTTAGTTTTATGAGTCAGGAAAGAATGCATAAGAAAGGGGGTGGAGTTGCTATTCTGTTCAATGATTCCCTTCAATGCAGGAAGACATCATATGGAAACTTTGATTCTTTTGAATATGTGGCCCTTCAGCTGAAATGCTCCTCTTGAGCTCTGTTCCTAAATATCTATAGGCCACCCAAATACTGTGCAAGCTTTTTTGATGACCTTACTGAACTGCTGTCTATAGTGTGTATTGACTTTGACCGTCTAGTCATTGTTGGTGATTTTAACATCCATGTTGACAACCCCCAGGACAGAGGGGCTAAAGAACTGTTTTGTGTTCTTGATAGCTATGGACTGACTCAGCATGTGACGGAGCCCACGCACAATAAGGGGCACACTCTGGACTTAATTATCTCAAAGGGTCTGAATATCTCTAAGGTTGTGGTGACTGATGTTGCACTGTCTGACCATTCCTGTGTTTTCTTTGAGAGCTCTATTTCTGTTCACACAAATGTTCAAAAAGAGGTAACCACAAAGCGATATTTAACTGAAAATACTAGGGAAATGTTTACTCAGAATTTTTCTTCCACACTTGCCTCTGCTAACACCTCAGTAAATGAGCTAGTAGATCATTTTAATTCAAAAATTAAAAATGTTATAGATGCCATTGCTCCAATTAAGGTAAAGGAAGTGACTGGGAATAAAATATCTCCATGGAGAAAGGCCATGACCGTTAAAACAGAAAAAAGAGAATGTCGAAAAGCTGAACGCAGGTGGTGGAAAACAAATCTCCAGGTTCACTTTGACATTTATAAAGAGAGACTTGGCCTTTATAATTTGGAATTGAAAAACGCACGACAATCATTCTTCTCTGACATCATTACCAAAAACAAAAACAACGCACGTGCCTTGTTTGCTACCGTCGACAGACTAACTAACCCCCCAGTGTCAGTAGCCTCTGAATTTCTAACCACCAGGGCGTGCAATGATTTTGCCTCCTTTTTCACTGACAAAATTCAGAAAATCAGACAAGCAGTCAGTGCCTCTGTATCAGGTAGAGCAAATGTGTTGTCTCTGTGTCCACTTAACATCAATTCAAACATCATGACACAATTCCATCAGATTAATGATAAAAATCTAGAGGACATTATTCAACCTCTGAAATCCTCCTCCTGCTGCCTTGATATTATTCCAACAGGATTTTTCAAAGATGTTTTTCTTTGCATGGCCTCAGAACTACTTCATATAGTAAACAAATCTCTTCACTCAGGTATTTTTCCACAGGCCCTGAAAACTTCAGTCATTAAACCGCTCTTAAAAAAGAATAATCTAGATGCCTCAGTAATGAACAATTACAGGCCCATATCAAACCTCCGTTTTCTAGGTAAAATCATTGAAAAAGTTGTTTTTCAACAGTTGAGTAATTTCTTGCATTTAAATAGTTGTTTCGATGTGTTCCAGTCAGGCTTTCGTCCAAACCACAGCACTGAGACTGCTCTTGTAAAGGTATTTAATGACATCCACTTAAACACAGACAGTGGCAGAACTTCAGTGTTAGTATTATTAGATCTCAGTGCTGCGTTTGACACTGTTGACCACAGCATATTACTGGACCGACTGGAAAACTGGGTGGGACATTCCGAAACAGTTCTAAATTGGTTTGAATCCTACTTAAAGGATAGAAACAACTTTGTTTCTATAGGTAAATATACATCTGAGTTGACAAATATGACATGTGGGGTTCCTCAAGACTCCATCTTGGGGCCTCTTCTCTTTAACATCTACATGCTACCACTGGCTCAGATAATGAAGAACAACAAAATAAGTTACCATAGCTATGCAGATGACACACACATTTACGTAACAATTTCACCAGGAGACTGCTCCAATTCAAACACTGAGTAAGTGCATTGAACAAATCAATGACTGGATGTGTCAGAACTTTCTCCAATTAAACAAAGATAAAACTGAGGTAATGGTTTTTGGAGCCAAGGCAGAACGTTTAAAAGTTAGCGCTGAGCTTCAGTCTGCAATGTTCAAACCAACAGATAAAGCCAGAAATCTAGGTGTAGTCATGGACTCTGACCTGAGTTTCAACAGTCACATTAAAACAGTTACTAAAGCAGCCTACTATCACCTAAAGAATATATCTAGGATTAAAAGACTAATGTCACAGCAGGATTTGGAAAAACTTGTCCATGCCTTTATCTTCAGTAGACTCGACTACTGCAATGGTGTCTTCACAGGTCTCACTAAAAAATCTATTAGAAAACTGCAGCTGATTCAGAACGCCGCTGCTCGAGTCCTCACTAACACTAAGAAAGTGGATCACATCACTCCTGTTCTGAAGTCTTTACACTGGCTTCCTGTGTGTCAAAGAATAGATTTCAAAAATATTGCTGCTGGTTTATAAAGCACTGAATGGTTTAGGCCCAAAATACATTTCTAACCTCCTGCTAAATTATGAACCATCCAGATCTCTCAGGTCTTCAGGGACTGGTCAGCTTTCTGTCCCCAGAGTCAGAACTAAACATGGAGAAGCAGCGTTCAGTTATTATGCTCCAAATATCTGGAACAAACTCCCAGAAACCTGCAGGTCCGCTGCAACTCTGACTACTTTTAAATCCAGGCTGAAGACTTTTCTTTTTGTCTCTGCTTTTAATTGAACTATTCATATCTTAAACTGCACTGTAACTTTTATCCATGTACTTTTTCTTGTAATGTTTAATTGAACTATTCATATTTTAGACTGCACTGTAACTTTTATCCATGTATTTTTCCTTAATGTTTATTTTATTAGCTTTTCTTTTTTAATGCTTAATGTCTTTCATTTTTTTGTAAAGCACTTTGAATTGCCTTGTGTTGAAAAGTGCTATATAAATAAACTTGCCTTGCCTTGCCTTGCCTATTATTTGATTTTAATTTGACTTTAACTATATTTATTTGTTGTTCTTTCCTTTTCACTATCTCTGTAAAGCGACTTTGAGCACCTGTAAAATAAATCTATTATTATTATTACTATACTATACTATGCTATAGATACTCTAAGTACTTCAATGCATATTCCACCAGTCACTGAAAATACTGTGGGAGTTTATAAAACATGTATTGAAAAACAAGAAGTGGTGGCTCTTAAAGAACCACTTGTTGTGTTATAGTGTGGATGTAAACATTAACAAGTGTTTGATTGCACAGGCTATCACACTGAGATCAGAATACTGCACTGGAAGTTCCAGGGTGATGGCAGCCTTCCCATGGCAAATAAAAAGCACACCTTGACATTAGCCAGAGTTGTTTATTAAGAAGAATAGAGGCAAGCAACAATAAAAAATCAGCCATTGCATCATTACTACTGGTGTTTGTTATGCAGGAATGCAGGGAGGAAACACACACACATGCACACACATGCACACGCGCACACACACACACTGTAATGTAATCATTATTGCTTATTTTGAACTTGTTTTTTTTAAATATTTATAATCACTATCGTTATGATTAATCAAAATTACTGAACTGCTAGAATAACATATATTCTATAACCAACATAGAAGCCATAGAAATGATATCTTACCTTGTGACAGTCCTGTCCATTCTGGTGACACTTGCTTACGGTCATGGCCATCTCAGTGGCATTGCTGCTCTATATGGCGGTCTTGCTGGCCAGTACCATCTCTGTGGCCATGCCCCTGACCAGCCAGAGGTCCTTGAACATATATTATGGTACATGTCTGATGGAAGTAGTTTGGTGGTTGATAATAACCGTATTGCCCATAAGGGTATGATACTGGCATATGAGTCAACAGCAGTGACGTGCAGTGAGGTTCATGGCTGGTGAGGCAATCTGACTCTTTCAGAGTCAGATTTACAAATATTATATTTTTGACCTTAATCGAAATATTCGGTTATTTTCAAAAGCTTTTTTAGTCTGATGCTTCGATTCATTTTAAACAGACCGTTCAACAAAAGGATACCCAAAATCTAAATATTGGATTGTTCTTTCTTAGTAAGATCCCATGTTCATTACAATTGTGGTCTTACCTTGACTTGAAGATGAAGTCCATGCTGTCCTTCTGGACAACAATCTCTATTACTTATTTGTAAAAGTCATTCTTATCTTCCTCTAGTTTCAAAAGTCTAGCTTGTTGTTTGCGTCTACCGTCTCTGCGTAGAATAACAGTAGCAACAAGAACCTGTGGGCTCACTTGCGCCCCCTTTAGTGCGGCAGAGGTTGTGGCTGCCTCCCCTGGTGCTTTTTTCATTGCCGTTGTATGATGAGACCAGCGAGCTTAAATATCATATACGTGAAATAAGTTATTTAGAGACTATGGATGGCGAGGATAAATGTAATAAAGGGATCTACAAACATTACATTGGTGACATACAGTGAGATGGTGCAGGCATGCGCTTAGGGCCCGCTTTCCAGACAGTTTCTGTGAGGTGACGCATTCTGAGGTGAGGCAGAGCTCATCTGTGCCTCACCTCACCCCACAGTAGCTGGCTTGAGCGCACTCACAAAATAAGTGCCCGCGCTACATTAGTGCCCGCGCTCAAGCCAGTTACTGTGGGTTTACGGGAGGCAGAGCTGAAGATTATTATCATCTGATATTTAAGAAGTGTGTTACATTTGAAATGGCAGAAAGTCTTGTTGCAATTTCCAGATATTAAAAGAGGTCCCTTGAGTTTCTCTGGTAATTATCAATAGTAGCAGTTAAGTGAATACTGTTCAAACAATACCTGTGTTTGTGTTTTATATTGATTTCTCTGTTTTATCCTTTCATAAATGTGAGGACTAAAATGGCTATAAACATTCTGGGCTGGTTGGAGTAAACAGGGTTGTATTGCTCTGTGGGGGAGGTGTAGGTATGCAGGACAGGGGGAATAGGCGGCGCGTGAGGCTCAGGTTTGGGAAGGCTAAATCACTTTTTTTTACCTGACGCTGCCCGCCTCTGGCATCTATAGAAAAGAGATCAACTCAGTGAAAGCACCGCCTGCTGAAAAATCAGAGCTCAGTGTGCGGAGTTTAAATCTATCAAATCATATTACAGGATAAAGGAAATACAGATTAAACTGCTGTATGCAGAGAAGACGCCGACGTGTCGCACTTATCATTCATATCACATTCAATCAGATCATCGATCATATAATATCATAGCCTATATTATCTCCTTATCTGAGTCAGCTGAGCCGTATCTGGCCGTGCAACACTCACAGTGTCACATCACATACTGTATGCAGAAGCATTATTTTAAGCATCACATTAGGTTGACGAAACACTCAACTCAAATGTAATTAAAGTCAGATCCACTCGTGTCTTAGATGGGGCAGTGATATCATAAAACTGTTACGCTTTCAAACACTCGGTAGTTTATTTATTTTGTAACCAGTTGTTCTGTATTCACCTTGCAGGTGGCTTGTATCCTGGATTATTATGTTTAAGTCATGGATGATTAATATTAGACAAATATGAACTTTAAAGTTCATATTTGTCTAATATTAGTTTACTTTTCATTAATGAAGTATGACGCTGCGCTGTCAGTACACTTGTCCCTGTTTGTGATTGGTCAAATGTTGCTAACCCCACCCCTTTCACGTGAACGCGCTCTCAGCTGGTGAGAGAAGCCCTGGCTTGATTTACCGAGTTGATATTAACCAGCGTCGAGATCTCGTTTGTTAGGGTTAGTTTAGATAACTCAAACATATCCAGGGTTTGAACTGGCTTCGTAGTACAGGGCACAGGTGGCTGCATAGCAGTGCTAATGTCAAAGACACAAACATTATATTTTTATTTTACCAGGATGCAGTGACACAAATATTTGGGAAGGCTTAGCCTTCCCTAGCCTACAGCACCCGCCGCCCCTGACAGGGGGCTAGGTGGATGAGAGTATATTCTGCTTAAGATCTCTAGCATGTCATGTTTCAGGGAAGTCTACATAGCTTGAATAGTATATGTGTGGGTTTAATTACTTTGTATTAATAATAAGCAGTCTGTGTAACCAGAAGTTGGAGATATGAGAGATGAAATCTTTGTGTTATCTTTGTGAGCAAGGGAATATCCTTTAGACACAACTGAGGTCTCTGGAATGTGGGGGGATGTGTGTGTGGAGGCTGCAGAAATATGAGACAGTGAATGCCAGAGGTGTTTGTTTTGCTTCAAACTGAAACTGTTTGGTTCTCTGCTGGCACGCGCGGATTCACGTTTGCATCTCCCAATGAGATGACCGGAAAAGACGACCAGTTAACTCCACCCCTTCCTGTTTGTGTTGGTATGAAAGCCTGTTCATCCTTTTGTTCGCTCTCTCTTCTCGCGCTGTCCAGACCGAAGGGTTGAAGCAGCACGTGAACTAGGGCAGGAGTAGGCCTACTCTTTACATTACGGATATGATTTTATATGGTATGGTAATGTATTATATTGTATTGCATTATTACCTTTTATAATTAAAGCAGATTATTGTTTAACCCTCGTCCTGGTTGTTTTGAGTGTTCCTTCTTTTAAAGCAAACTCATAGAATCGGCGCGGAGAAGTGAGACCTACTCCTTCAAATGGTGACCCCGACGTGATGACGTCATGACGTGGTGACGTGAGGACGTGCCGACGTGGTGACGTCATGAGTGTTGTTTTTTTTGAGGAAACACTAGCAGCCAGCGGACGGAGGGAGATGCCTGGAATAATATTTGACAACTATGGATCCAACTGAAAGGTAAAACGGACGCCTGTTTCTATCGAAGGTCTGTAATTGGCTCAAGCTAAATTTTAGAGTTGTCAAAGATATTTCCAGGTGTCATTTACGGTAAAGAATGCAATGCATATTTTAGCATAGGTAGGTAACAAACTAACTAATAAGATTAATAAAGCAACGGTTAGGAACCTCGTGGATTTTTCAGAATCACACGACTGACTCGTTAGCTACACGTGAAGCGATGAGGAATGTAAGACGATGGTGAAAGGCCCCGTGGGTTTTTTCAGAAATCAATACGGCTAGCCCATCGGGGAAGTTCAGTGGTTTCTTAAGATTCCATCCAGAACAAAACAGAATAATGCTTTCCAGTCTCATAGGAAGCTGCAGTTGCATTGTAAGTATAAATCCAAGGGGGGGATACGCAAATTTCAAAAAGCCATTTTGAAACGAATGGAATCTCGTTCTCTTGTTCTGTGGGGTTAATCTAGAAGGCTAAACGTGACGATAAAGGATTCTGTTGACCTGGGTTTCGGCTGCATGAGAATGTCACATCGCTGAAAAGCCATGTCGAATATGCGAAGGATACCATGTCAAGTCATGACAGGATACCATGGGTTCGAGAAAGCCCCCCTTTTTCTTCACAGCTTTGCTCCAATTGCTGTGCAGCAGCCCAGAGTGTGACTGCTTGTGCTTCTTCTCGAAAATGCCTAGAAAATGGCTGCTGAGCGTTGAATTTAAAAAAGGAGTGAATAACATTGAATATAGCGCTAAATACAGTTAGTTTTGTATTTTGTTACAAATCTAACCTGCTTGTAACACAACTTAGATAAACAGTTTCAAAAAGAATAGAATAAGCAAGTGGTTAAAGGGGGTTTCCCTGTTTGGCTCATTTGATTTAGAACTGAAGTAAGGAAGAATAGTGTGTTATGAGAACTGTCATTCCTCATGGTTTTTAAAGATAAATTATCAGTTTGTATGGACTTTGATTTAGAAATAGGATCATGGTGGAGAAGGAAGACCTTTTTTGGTTTCAAATTAAAGAAG
This sequence comes from Pseudochaenichthys georgianus, assembly GCF_902827115.2. Lineage (NCBI taxonomy): Eukaryota > Metazoa > Chordata > Actinopteri > Perciformes > Channichthyidae > Pseudochaenichthys > Pseudochaenichthys georgianus. The sequence goes on from NC_047523.1 coordinate 6,616,490, forward strand.
ATTTTAAAGATGAAGTTTATTTTTTCCTGACTAGAATTTTAGAAGCAGGACTTCAACTAGACAAAAGAGATTTTACAATGTGGTTTTACTGCTTTTAATGAAGTAAAGAATCTGGGTAGACTACTGCCATTGGTTTGTTTTAACATTCACATGTTTCAGCATTCCTGACCATATAGACACTCAGCCGTTTTATGTTGTAACCCTTTGGGGAAGAGATTTAAATTGAGTTTTTCTCCAGTTGCTGATTTGCTGTGATTACAGCGGCACTGGATAGTTGTGCGCCTCCTTTGGGTTGTACTCTGAATCAGTGTGTTAGTGAAGAGTTGCTCACTACAGAAACAGAATAACTGTGCAAAGAACGCATCTCTGAGGAGGGTTTGACATTTTGCTTGTACCTCGTTGCCAAGGCAACAGTGGTGTGACGAGGAACTGCAGTTTTTGGGGATTCTTGCTGTGCAGAGGACAACGTGTGTCTGCTGATTGTACCACATTGATCCAGAGGTTCCTTCCCCCTCAGGACATCCCAGTGAAAAACAAGAGTTTCATTGATCCAACTGACTACAGCTGCGGTGGTTTTTAGAGTCTTACTTGCAGCTTCACAGGAAGCGCACGGCGCCGGATTATGGGTTTAGAGGACTAGCGGCACCACCTCCTAATGGACATTCATTTAGTTGGTGATTAACTAACATTTAGAGATGTTAAAAAGTAAAAACATACCTACAATGAGGGATGATTCCTAAGTTCAGCTACAAACCATTGATGAAATTACTTCTGTTTTTAAATCCTTGATAGAGGAAGGAGTGATTGTTACATGTTCGGACACCCAGGGTTCCACGGACAGTTAAAGACGTTAACATTGTTTTTTAGGTATACCAGAATTGAAGATACATGAGTATAGTGACCGATGAAGAGGTTTGACTCAAGATAATAATTGTGTGCACAAGTTTTAGAAATAGATCTATTGGACATTTTGATGTGGATTAGGTGTGGATGAACTGCAGTGGTGTACAATGGGGAAGTGAACATTTTTGACTAGACACTTTTCAGGGAATGTGGGAAACAGCTGTTCCAATGAAAAGTTAGAGATACCTTGAACATTATAGTTGTAATTGTGAATTAATAAATGATGGCGCTCCATATATACAGATTTTTATAGACAAAGAATACTGGCCTATGCTGAAATATCAAAGTCTCTGCAGAGCACGTCACATGGCCAAAAAGTTTGAGACCAAATTACCTTTGACCCTGACCGACAGGGTAACTTGAGAAGGCACTGTTAATGACTGACTCTGGGGTGAACCTGACCAAACTTGACTTTACAACCTGACAGTGTGAGTGTATGTCTGCATATGATCAGTGCAACTGCATGATTTAAAACAATGACTAATCAAGCATGCTTTTGGACTAACACATTATTTTGGGGCTCTGTGGGAAATGAGAGGTTTCCTAACATTCCACAAAAGGGGAAACCGCACATGTGACCCGTTTCTAATCTACTTGATGATATTTCACTCCCACAGGAGGTGGCAGTTTGCAGAATGTGAAACTCAAACTAAAACATGAAGATTCTGTTTCTTTTAGGACTGAATGATGGAGAGAAACACTTCATTTCACTGAAGTGTTTACTGTGGAAATGATGGATGTACATTTGGGAAAAATGTTTGGTATTGTCTTATAATCCATTATGACCTGAAGGTTTTCTTCCCATACAGGATTTTGGTTACACATGAGTTCATGTGTAAAAAGGGGCAGTGTAAACTTCACAATGTACATTTTTCATTTAGGGACTGAAAGGAACCTGCTGCCCCAACTCGATTGTTCAATCTGACCATTGATTGACAGTTTTAGAATTGACCTGCTCCATATTTGGGGATAACACACTGTTTGATGAATGTTGACATGTCTCTAATATTGATTGAGTTATAGCAGGTATCACAGATAAAGAATCAGTGGCCAAGGGGCTACCAGAGAGATGTAAGTCCAGAATGGAATACTGAAGAAGTTGACCTGTGAGTAATGTTTCAACTAATGTTTCAACAGGTATTAAAGTAACTGAGGTTTGAAATGTAGAAAGAACATATTTACAGTTAAAGCTAAAACATAGTAATGTAATGAGACCAAATATAATTTAGACAACATCATGTAACTAGCCTGGTAAAGAAGTAAAAGCCATATACTTTATTGTTTAGGTCATTATGGGGATATACATTTCATCTACATTTATAATAGAAAGACATTTGATGACAGTTTGTTGGAATTCTGTATTCATTATTTCAGCGGGATAATATCTAAGCACTGACAGGTAAAAGCAGTATCACCAGGAAATCATTCACTTTGTTAGTATTGTGATTTTGGTTGTTTTTGAATCCATAACATTAGTGTGTTTCTTTACCAGAAACATTAGCAGTTCAAATCATATTTAGATTTGTAATGGGATCTCAAGGATTTCATTTAAAAATAAACACGGATGCTTGTCAGAAATTCAGAGCTATTGAAATATGTTATTTAGTTTACCTAAAGATGTTGGGGTTCTTATTTAGTTGGCACAGTCCAAGTATTAAGATTCTGAAGCTGTACAATTAATTTAGAAAACCTGTTCACAGACGTCTGTTGTTTTAAGACACCCCACCAACAGGCTCCAAGTGGCCTACGCAGTGGTGGATCAAACAGCCGAGGGCCCCGGAGCCCGGAGCGTAGGCTTGAGGGATTTGTATCGCAGGAGGCTGACACAGCAGAGTTCGTCTGGCTGAAGGTCATCAGGACAAAGTGGCTCAACCCCAGGCTCTCCGGCCCCGACCGAGTGGGCTGATGATTCACCACAAGGAGACTGCTTTCTAGCACTCAGGTTGCTCTCTCATGGTTCCTTCACTGCCATGGAAAGTGATGTTCTGTTCCCAAAGATTTCAAGTACCTTGGGTCTCAGTTTCTGATAGATTTATACAATATTGGGGGACAGACACAGTAGAAAAGAATGATAGTAGATATGTTTCAAAATGCCTTGTGTAAGTTTATCTCTTGAGAATGAGATACAAAGGGGGATTGAAGATTATTATCATCTGATATTTAAGAAGTGTGTTACATTTGAAATGGCAGAAAGTCTTGTTGCAATTTCCAGATATTAAAAGAGGTCCCTTGAGTTTCTCTGGTAATTATCAATAGTAGCAGTTAAGTGAATACTGTTCAAACAATACCTGTGTTTGTGTTTTATATTGATTTCTCTGTTTTATCCTTTCATAAATGTGAGGACTAAAATGGCTATAAACATTCTGGGCTGGTTGGAGTAAACAGGGTTTTATTGCTCTGTGGGGGAGGTGTATGTATGCAGGACAGGGGGCTAGGTGGATGAGAGTATATTCTGCTTAAGATCTCTAGCATGTCATGTTTCAGGGAAGTCTACATATCTTGAATAGTATATGTGTGGGTTTAATTACTTTGTATTAATAATAAGCAGTCTGTGTAACCAGAAGTTGAAGATATGAGAGATTACATTAGGTTGACGAAACACTCAACTCAAATGTAATTAAAGTCAGATCCACTCGTGTCTTAGATGGGGCAGTGATATCATAAAACTGTTACGCTTTCAAACACTCGGTAGTTTATTTATTTTGTAACCAGTTGTTCTGTATTCACCTTGCAGGTGGCTTGTATCCTGGATTATTATGTTTAAGTCATGGATGACTAATATTAGACAAATATGAACTTTAAAGTTCATATTTGTCTAATATTAGTTTACTTTTCATTAATGAAGTATGACGCTGCGCTGTCAGTACACTTGTCCCTATTTATGATTGGTCAAATGTTGCTAACCCCACCCCTTTCACGTGAACGCGCTCTCAGTTGGTGAGAGAAGCCGTGGCTTGATTTACCGAGTTGATATTAACCAGCGTCGAGATCTCGTTTGTTAGGGTTAGTTTAGATAACTCAAACATATCCAGGGTTTGAACTGGCTTCGTAGTACAGGGCACAGGTGGCTGCATAGCAGTGCTAATGTCAAAGACACAAACATTATATTTTTATTTTACCAGGATGCAGTGACACAAATATTTGGGAAGGCTTAGCCTTCCCTAGCCTACAACACCCGCCACCCCTGACAGGGGGCTAGGTGGATGAGAGTATATTCTGCTTAGGATCTCTAGCATGTCATGTTTCAGGGAAGTCTACATATCTTGAATAGTATATGTGTGGGTTTAATTACTTTGTATTAATAATAAGCAGTCTGTGTAACCAGAAGTTGGAGATATGAGAGATGAGATCTTTGTGTTATCTTTGTGAGCAAGGGAATATCCTTTAGACACAACTGAGGTCTCTGGAATGTGGGGGGATGTGTGTGTGGAGGCTGCAGAAATATGAGACAGTGAATGCCAGAGGTGTTTGTTTTGCTTCAAACTGAAACTGTTTGGTTCTCTGCTGGTACGCGTGGATTCACGTTTGCATCTCCCAATGAGATGACCGGAAAAGACGACCAGTTAACTCCACCCCTTCCTGTTTGTGTTGGTATGAAAGCCTGTTCATCCTTTTGTTCGCTCTCTCTTCTCGCGCTGTCCAGATCGAAGGGTCGAAGCAGCACGTGAACTAGGGCAGGAGTAGGCCTACTCTTTACATTACGGATATGATTTTATATGGTATGGTAATGTATTATATTGTATTGCATTATTACCTTTTATAATTAAAACAGATTATTGTTTAACCCTCGTCCTGGTTGTTTTGAGTGTTCCTTCTTTTAAAGCAAACTCATAGAATCGGCGCGGAGAAGTGAGACCTACTCCTTCAGAGCTCGTCCCCTTATTATACATCCATGGCTCCTCCCTGCCTCACTTCTCATCGCACCCGTAGTTGTAGCGGAGCTCGGCAAATTTGCTGATTTTGACTATAAAAAGCGATTGGAATCATACATAAATCACATTTACAACACAGATCAGTGGAGACATTTTATTATTATTACTATTTAGTTTATCTTTAGTTGTTTTTCCGTTACATTGGAGTATGACAGGTGAGGCTCTGCCTCCCCTGACTGCACGTCGCTGGTCTTGGTCAACAGGAGGGTATGTATTCTAAACATAAGAAGAACAAATACGTATCACAAGACATAATCAGACAGGGGTTGTGATACTGTGACGACTCCTCCACACCACGTGGGGTGCTGTTTCTGTGTGTTCTTTGTATGTGTGCTTAGGTTCGCAGGTTCAGGGGTTGATGAGCTACACCTGGAATTGAACAGGATATAGGAGGAGCCCAGCCGGTTACGTGGAAGAACTCCTCTGGTCACTCTCTCCGTGCCAGCTTCGGGGACCTGAGGCTGGTCCTGTTTCTTCATTTGTTTATAAGGAAATAAACAAATTGTTATTTTCTTACCTTTCGTCTCGCCTCCCTGCTTTTTGTTTGCAGCCCAGGAGCGGGTTACAGTGCATCCGGAAAGTATTCATACCCCTTAACTTTTTACACATTTTTTATGTTATAGCCTTATTTGAAAATGGATTAAATTCATTTTGTTTCTCAATATTCCACAATGAGAAAGTGAAAACGTTTTTTAAAGACTTTTTTGCAAACGTGTTAAAAATAATCAAATGAAATATCACATGTACATAAGAATTCACACCCTTTGCTATGACACTGAAAATTGAGATGTTTCTAAAACTTGATTGGAGTCCACCTGGTCAATTAAATAGATTTGACGTGACTTGGTAAGGAACACAGCTGTCTATATGAGGTCCCACAGTTTACAGTGCATATCAGAGCACAAACCAAGTCATGAGGTCCAAGGAATTGTCTGTAGATCTCAGACACAGGATTGAATCAAGGCACAGATCTGGGGAAGGGTACAGAGACATGTCTGCAGCATTGAACGTCCCAACGAGCACAGTGGTTTCCATCATTTGCAAATGGAAGATGTTTGAAACCACCTGGTCTCTTCCTAGAGCTGGCCGCCCAAACCAAACTGAACATCGGGGGAGAAGGGCCTTAGTCAGAGAGGTGACCAAGAACCCGATGGCCACTCTGATAGAGCTCCAGTGTTCCTCTGTGGAGATGGGAGAACCTTCTAGAAGGACAACCATCTGTGCAGCACTCCACCAATCAGGCCTTTATGGTAGAGTGGCCAGAAGGAAGCCACTCCTCAGCAAAAGGCACATGAAAGCCCCCATGGTACACCTAGAGGACTCTCAGACCACGAGAAACCAAATGTTCTGGTTTGATGAAACCAAAATGGATCTCTTTGGCCTGAATGCCAGGCATCAACAGGGGCCCAAACAATTTTAGAACAAAACATGTTTAAATGTTTAAGTAACCAATGTGATATCTTTTCATGGGGCCCAAAATCCCTGGCGGCTCCCCTGGCCGCAGGGTGTGTAACTATTTCAAAATCACTCAGAACAAAGGTCTTAATTCAACGCTCCCTGGGTGAATAAGATAATATGAATACACACTGATAGATAATTAACCCACACAGTGTAATATGAAACCATGAGGTCCGATGAAATGTAAAACACAAGAGAGCGCTCAAATAATAATATATCAAAAGCATGCACTGCCGTAATAGTTCCTTACAAAAAGCAAATGAAAAAACTAAGCCATTGCAAGTTTACTTTACTAGCATTTTCATATACAGAAAGCACTTTTGCATTCACACAAACACCATCAGCGATACAATGTTTGATACATAATCTATTTTTTAATTGTACATGAAGAATTATTTAACAGTAATATATTGATTGTAATATATATGAGGAAAATGTTTCCTGCTTGTCTTGTTTCTCATCCAATCAGGAACCTTCATCTAGTCCGAGTCGCTGCTGCAGGAGCTGCTGGAGGACTGCAGGGGGGAAGAACACAACACATACACACACACACACACACACACACACACACACACACACACACACACACACACACACACACAAAATGTAAGGAAAGTGTCATTATTTCTTGAACAATATTGTGAATTATTTTCAAAAATACAATACTTCTTTGATATCATGTGATAAACTCAGATTTTCTTTTTTATATATATATATATATATATTTATTTTCAATTTTTTAGTAAATATAACCAACATGCATTAATAAAAAATAATGTTTGAATCTTACCCCGTGACAGTCCTTTCCTTTCTTGTGGCACTTGCCATGCTTGTGACCATGCTTGTGTTTATGGCCATGGCCCTCTCCATGACATGGTCCATGTCCATGCCCATGTTCGTGTCCATGCCCATGTTCTTGTCCGTGTCCATGTTCGTGTCCATGTCCATGCCCATGTTCGTGTCCGTGCCCATGACCCTGACCTTGGCATTGGCCATGGCCCTGTCCTTGGCCTTGACCAAAACCAGGTCCACAACCAGCTCCAGTTCCCTGACCATAACCCGGTCCTGGCCCATAACCCGGTCCTGGTCCGTGTTGGCCTCCGTGTTGAGGGGGGTAGTTTGGTGGTGGGACAGAGCCCCGAGGATGAGGGTACCCCCCCGGCATCTGTTGAGGATGGTTTGGGTAACCAGGAGGGTGGTTTCCTAAACACAAGGAGGAGGACTGAGCAAAACTAAACATCAGGTCTGTAATCCATTTTTTTTTTTATAGACAGTGATTTTGATACTTACCTTGGTTGTTTCCGTACATTCTGAAACCTCAGATAAAGATTGCTAAAGCAAAACAGAAAACAAAAGCACAGTTAATTTAGGTAACACACATATATACAATCATTCTGTATTTCAGAACCTTACAGAGAATCCTCAGCTGAGTTTCGGAGGTGAACTTACTGTGTGCAGGAGAGCAGATCACACCGCCTCCACCTCCTTTTTATCTGCAGGCCACCTCACAGAGGGCAGAGCCAGAACACCCATCAGGACATTTCTGCTTTGTGAGCTAAATGGGTGTGATTGTGTAATCTTTAACATACAGTCAATAGGAACCATGTGCAGTCTGAGATATGGATTCCCACACCCAAACAAAAAACGATTTGAATTTGCAAGAAAAAATCAGGTTTACAAATAATCTTTTAGTCCACTAGTTAGAGATATTTGACCCTTTGCAATCTCATAACACTTGAAATATTTAAATACATTTTAATCTTGAGATTGTGTTAATATAAGCTGAGTTTCTGCACATATCCCTTCTCGACAATCATATAGATGACTTTAATCAGGCAGAAAGAAATATAACATCAATTAATATTGTATTAATCCCTTGTTAGTACACTTATCAGACGTATCTATGTGTCAAAGATGAAATGGCATTATTAAGAGACAAAAAATGGTATGAATGAGCAGGTGACTACATCTAGGTTCATGTGAATGTAACAGGATGAAGCTATTAGTAAAGTCAATGCCAAACAAAGGTCGCTCAACACTCCTTGGGTACATAAAGGTAATATGAATGCACAGTGAAAGATAACACACATAGTGTAATACGAAACCATGACGTCAAATGAAATGTAGAGTTAAAAGGCAGGTAAGAAATACTAGCTTTAATGATGGACAGAAAAGGTACACTGTGGGGGGGGGGGGGGGGGGGTAGATCAGTCATACCGTACCGTAGTGGTGGAAAACATACTTCCTTACAAGTACTAGCTGGATCTGTAAAATGTTTTATTGTTTTTCTATTACTTGAGCAATTACCAAAATGGCTGCCAATCAATTTTCTGTAAACCCACTGTACATAGATTGTATTGTGTGGGAGACTGCCTGATGACGTAGGAGTATTATGTTTAATTTTTGCATGTCAGTTTTATTTTTAGATTTATCTTGCAATATTATTTTTCAACACTTGGTGGCGGTGATTAGATGCACAGGGATGTAGAAATAGAACTTCAGCCTCTTGAGGCCAGAATGATTATTACAACAACAAACTATTTTAATTATCCTGACAAAAAAACCGATTCAAACAACTTTATATCTTAAATAATAATCCAAACTCTACCCAATTCTTTAAATGTTCTTTCCAAAAAAGGATTAAACTCTGAGACATAGGCACATTCTTCAGTTTTTTTATTAGTTATGTTACAACTCTTAAAATGTAAAATGCCTTGCGACCCCATGAAGCCCTGCAGACCCCATGAAGCCCTGCAGACCCCCAGGTTGGGGGCCAGAGCTTCAGGTAGCAGGATGAAGGTTTCCATCTGTTTCTTCTCGCATCTTCTTCATCTAGTTGGAGTCGCTGCCTGAGGACTACATTAGGAAAAATTATAATGTAATGTATGAATTCATCAATAAATGATACAAACATAATACTGCAAAGAAACGGATAAAGTTGGTAAAGTAAATGAATTCAGTGTTGTTAGTGTGTCTTTGAATGATGAATATATTTCTAGATTTAGGAATCCATTTTGAAAAGGACCTTTCATGTTCTATTCAATAACTTCTTTCTGGTTTACTATTTGTGATTTGTGTTTGGGCCACAATTAACATTACACTTGAATCGGAAGCAAACCGTGTCTTTGTAGAGGCAAAGGGAGCTGTAAAGATATATATTTTCTGAGTTCATAGCAGGTCTAATTTTACACATTGATCCATTGTTAATTTAACATATACAGAGTGTAGCCATATTTGTGGCATTTAAATGCTCAATTTAGTGGTGGAAGCCGTTTTAGACTGACTTTGATTGACAGCAGAATATTGACCCAAATCTGACTCCATACGAGACCACTGGGGGCGCAAGACATGGAGCTCTTGAGTCGGGTCAGCGACAAGTACCAGCCAGGTGCCGACCATGGTGAGGGTGCGTCGGTTAACAACAGGTTAACATAAATACAGTGACTTTTCTTAAAATAAAAAGAATTCCAAGCTCTGATTTCACTTTATTATTTAGTTTGATAAAAAGCCTTACAATCAGTGAACAAGTCAGTTTTGACAAAATCTTGTTGACGTTTATGAGACATAAATGCTTATGAGTTACAAAGAACTTTTCAATTTGAAGATTTGCAGGTGGTAACTTGTGTTGTTTTTCTCCTGCCCAGGAACGTTCATCTAGTCAGAGTCACTGCTGCTGGAGTCGCTGCTGCTGCTGCAGGAGCTGCTGGAGGACTGCAGCAGGAGAACAGGAAAAAAAATTAAATCAACAATTCAAACAGCAATGCTTATCATTACATTTCTGACAAAAGAGTTGGACAGGGTTTTTCTCTTGGAAAGGATGTTTCAGAAGAGAGCACGTTTCATTTTATATTTTTATCTCCTGGGCTTATGACACAGGTGAAAATAAATGTCTTGCTAGGATACCTTTTCTAAGTTGCGTAAATCTAATTCTAATGTGAAGATTTTTTTTTTTACAAGGAGAATTTCTGCATGCACTCTAAACAGAATGTATACTGTGAGTTAACAAGTTATGTAATATTAGTAACAAAAATAAATGAGAGTGAAACATTTCGATCAGACTTGGATGACTGTATTTCTTCTCTCATTTGCTTCCATACCCTTTCCAACAGCTGGATTTATAAGCTAACCTTAACATTGTGTTTTGGGCCATTGGAGCAGGATTGCACCTGTCGGCCACCATAAGATTTACCTGAACATCTCTTTACCACAAAAATGTGTTATAAACTGCGCATTGTGTTGATGGTTGCAGGGAAATTAATAACTAATAATCGGATGCATAATCATCCCAAAACATTTTAATGGCTACAAAAACTATGTTTACCGAAAGGAACACGTGACTGCCTGAGGTTATAAAGGGATAAGCGTCCCTGAGCATTAGGTTCTTTTCCAATGCAGGGCCTCGCTCGGCTACGGTATGGCTTAGGCCTTGTTAGGCCAGGCTCACTTTATGCTGCGTTTCCATTACAGTTTAGGAACTGGGCCAGTATCTATAGTAACACAGTGTAGGCGGAGCCGTGACGTCATCTTCAATGCGAAACACAAAACCAACATCAGCCTACGGTCGGAGCATATACTGCGTTAGCTTAGCCAATCTCCATTCAGTAAACACACGTTTTAAAAGGTTTTTCGCCTGCCGTCTGTCTGCAGACTTGTCAAAGCATTAATTCATGGTTTTTACTAATCGGTAACAGTATGTTTTTAATTCGGCATCATTTTGAAACGTGTATTACAATTAAATCACGGTAAAATATGTTCATTTTGTTGTAGTTGCCAGCGATTCTCTCACTAGTTTAGCATACTCAGCCCGGTTGTTGGCCCAGAAAGAACCTCGATTTTGGAGAGCCAGAAAAACTGTGAAAAAGTACCCGCGAGCCGGAACTACGCCTAGTGGAAACGCAACCAAAAACGGGCCGGGCACGGCATGGTACACTTAAACCGCGCTCCGCGCTGTAGTGGAAATGCGCCATAAAAATCCCATGTATTATTATTATTATATGAGTTATTGATACCTGAGCAAGGATTTTTACTGTTTTTAAATGTGAGCGTATTCTATTTCATTTGTATGTATGTCAAGTGAAACCAAATCTCAAGGTAATTTGTAATGTTAGTTTCCTGTAAATGGCAATCAATTATAAAATAGCCATACTTTATCATTCCGGCTTTCATTCAATTGGATTACACAAACATCTTTTATCATGTTTCTCTGAATTCTGAAAAAAATTACTTTCTGTGGAAAAAACGGCACTGTTGAGTCTTACCCCGTGACATTCCTTTCCCTTCTTGTGACATTTGATATGCTTGCGTCCACGCTTGGGCTTGCACCTGCGTTTCACTCCATGGCATCCACTTTGTCCATGTCCATGGCCTTGACCACATTGTCCTTGTCCATGGCCTTGACCACAGTGTCCTTGTCCATGGCCTTGACCACATTGTCCTTGTCCATGTTCTTGACCGCCTTGACCACATTGTCCTTGTCCATGTCCATGTCCATGACCATGACCATGACCATGACCATGTCCATGTCCATGACCACCATGGCCGTGATCACCATGGCCATGACCTCCTCTTCCACAGTGTCCCCCTGGTATTGAAGTTAAAAAATCTATATTTAGTAAATGTGATGCACATCCAATGCATTTGTTATATAGGGATGAGAATAGACCAAAACAGTTATTTACCGTGGTGTCCAGACATTTTCCACAGATCCCCTGTACAAAAAGATAAAACAATTCACACACCAAATTAAAATCACACACCTGAGATTCAAATGGGATTGCAACTGTAAGGCGTGTTGAGGTGTGACAATGAAAAATTACTGAAAATATTTAATGTATGTATTTATATATGCATAGATGATCAGTAAAGGTTCACTTACTGTGTACTGGGCAGCAGATCCTCAGCCTCACTGTGAGCTGCTGCTCCTTTTAAATGTAGCGAAACCTGAAGGTGAGCGGTCTGTCAGGCCGGGGCGGTCCCTGCTCTCTTATCAGATACTATTTGTTTTGAAAGGGTACACTGTGTGTCAGTGTCAATCACAAATAGATACACAATAGGAATACCAGCTGAATCATCACAAAGGACAGCGTGTTCTTTCTGTCTCACGGTTGGATGGAATGTTAAAGCTTCGAGGTACCTAACAGACAATTATTTTGTCATACACTCCGGGTGTTGAGTCAGTGTTTGACAGACAGTGTGATGTTATCAGGAGATAAGACTTTCTGAAGAGTGATGACATACTTTTAGTTTCAGCTGTCAGTTTTCTTTGCATGCCTAGGCAAGGCAAGGCAAGGCAAGGCAAGGCAAGGCAAGGCAAGGCAAGGCAAGGCAAGGCAAGGCAAGGCAAGGCAAGGCAAGGCAAGGCAAGGCAAGGCAAGGCAAGGCAAGGCAAGGCAAGGCAAGGCAAGGCAAGTTTATTTATATAGCACTTTTCAACGCAAGGCAATTCAAAGTGCTTTACAAAAAAAAATGAAAGACATTAAGCATTAAAAAAGAAAAGCTAATAAAATAAACATTAAGGAAAAATACATGGATAAAAGTTACAGAGCAGTCTAAAATATGAATAGTTCAATTAAACATTACAAGAAAAAGTACATGGATAAAAGTTACAGTGCAGTTTAAGATATGAATAGTTCAATTAAAAGCAGCGACAAAAAGAAAAGTCTTCAGCCTGGATTTAAAAGTAGTAAGAGTTGCAGCGGACCTGCAGGTTTCTGGGAGTTTGTTCCAGATATTTGGAGCATAATAACTGAACGCTGCTTTACCATGTTTAGTTCTGACTCTGGGGACAGAAAGCTGACCAGTCCCTGAAGACCTGAGAGATCTGGATGGTTCATAATTTAGCAGGAGGTCAGTAATGTATTTTGGGCCTAAACCATTCAGTGCTTTATAAACCAGCAGCAGTATTTTGAAATCTATTCTTTGACACACAGGAAGCCAGTGTAAAGACTTCAGAACAGGAGTAATGTGATCCACTTTCTTAGTGTTAGTGAGGACTCGAGCAGCGGCGTTCTGAATCAGCTGCAGCTTTCTAATAGATTTTTTAGTGAGACCTGTGAAGACACCATTGCAGTAGTCGAGTCTACTGAAGATAAAGGCATGGACAAGTTTTTCCAAATCCTGCTGTGACATTAGTCTTTTAATCCTAGATATATTCTTTAGGTGATAGTAGGCTGATTTAGTAACTGTTTTAATGTGACTGTTGAAACTCAGGTCAGAGTCCATGACTACACCTAGATTTCTGGCTTTATCTGTTGGTTTGAACATTGCAGACTGAAGCTCAGCGCTAACTTTTAAACGTTCTGCCTTGGCTCCAAAAACCATTACCTCAGTTTTATCTTTGTTTAATTGGAGACAGTTCTGACACATCCAGTCATTGATTTGTTCAATGCACTTACTCAGTGTTTGAATTGGAGCATAGTCTCCTGGTGAAATTGTTACGTAAATGTGTGTGTCATCTGCATAGCTATGGTAACTTATTTTGTTGTTCTTCATTATCTGAGCCAGTGGTAGCATGTAGATGTTAAAGAGAAGAGGCCCCAAGATGGAGCCTTGAGGAACCCCACATGTCATATTTCTCAACTCAGATGTGTATTTACCTATAGAAACAAAGTTGTTTCTATCCTTTAAGTAGGATTCAAACCAATTTAGAACTGTTTCCGAAAGTCCCACCCAGTTTTCCAGTCGGTCTAGTAATATGCTGTGGTCAACAGTGTCAAACGCAGCACTGAGATCTAATAATACTAACACTGAAGTTCTGCCACTGTCTGTGTTTAAGTGGATGTCCTTAAAGACCTTTACAAGAGCAGTCTCAGTGCTGTGGTTTGGACGAAAGCCTGACTGGAACACATCGAAACAACTATTTAAATGCAAGAAATTACTCAACTGTTGAAAAACAACTTTTTCAATGATTTTACCTAGAAATGGCAGGTTTGATATGGGCCTGTAATTGTTCATTACTGAGGCATCTAGATTATTCTTTTTAAGAACGGTTTAATGACTGCAGTTTTCAGGGCCTGTGGAAAAATACCTGAGTGAGGAGATTTGTTTACTATATGAAGTAGTTCTGAGGCCATGCAGGGCAAAACATCTTTGAAAAATCCTGTTGGAATAATATCAAGGCAGCAGGAGGAGGATTTCAGAAGTTGAATAATGTCCTCTAGGTTTTTATCATTAATCTGATGGAATTGTGGTTATTGTAAGTCGCTTTGGATAAAAGCGTCAGCTAAATGCAATGTAATGTAATGTAATGTAATGATGTCTGAATTGATGTTAAGTGGACACAGAGACAACACATTTGCTGTTCCTGATGCAGAGGCACTGACTGCTTGTCTGATTTTCTGAATTTTGTCAGTGAAAAAGGAGGCAAAATCATTGCACGCCCTGGTGGTTAGAAATTCAGAGGCTACTGACACTGGGGGGTTAGTTAGTCTGTCGACGGTAGCAAACAAGGCACGTGCGTTGGTTTTGTTTTTGGTAATAATGTCAGAGAAGAATGATTGTCGTGCGTTTTTCAATTCCAAATTATAAAGGCCAAGTCTCTCTTTATAAATGTCAAAGTGAACCTGGAGATTTGTTTTTCGCCACCTGCGTTCAGCCTAAACGCAAACAAATACCCCACACTCAACAATGAAATACTAGGCTGGTAGTCAGGACAACAACATGAGCCATATTGTCTTAGTGGAGTAGGGTTTCTGCTTTGTTAGTTTTATGTACTCTTATGGAAAATAGTCTGGAAAATCAAATCCTATGATTTTTAAAGAAAATTGCAAGTCAGTTCGGTATGATGCATTTATGAGCTTAATCGCCGTCTTCCAATTTAACTGTTGTTTGGCTCTCCGAGTCTATATTGGATACATAGTGAAGGGGATATAAGTTAAATCCAGTCATATACACAGGTCCTGCCCTCTCTTAGTATTGATTTTGCTCATGGTAAGAATTAAACTGTTGTTGGTTGTTACGGTTCTCCTCCTACCAAAGACATTTTATTCCCTTTAATGCAAATATTATCTTGATTGCACTAATTGAGTTTAATAAGATATCAGGATTGTTCCGGATGGTAGTGTTCTTAGTTATTTGGTGAAATTATTTATCGGGCTGTCAAAGTTGTAGCTATTTTATGGTTTTTGAAACATGGATGGTTTGTAATGGTGAAGTGGTTGAATAGTAAGTCTGAAATATGGATGTCTTGCATATTGTTTCATATAAAGCTGTTAAGGAATTGTTGGGTTGATTGGGATCCATCTATATGTGAAAGTATTGGAGTCGTTGGGCAATGAAGTAATGGCGAGTTTGGTACTTTTTCATTTTTATTAAGGGGATCGTTTTTCGATTCTAAGTTTGTTCTGTTTGGGTTTTGAGGATTGTGGCTGGTCAAAAGACCTCATGAAAGAACAACAAAGAAGTGAGGATACCCGGCCCGGAGGAAGCCCGGGGTCCCCTTCTGGAGCCAGGCCCAGAAGGAGGACTCGTCAGCGAGCGTCTGGTGGCCGGGATTGCCACGGAGCAACATCTCCGCTTCTCCGTCCCGCGGGCCCACCACCTACGGGAAACAACGATGGTGTCGGGTGCGCTGCCAGAAGGGTGGCAGTGAAAGCAGAGGGTCTCGACGGACCAGATCCGGGTGACAGAAGCTGGCTTTGGGGACGTGGAACGCCACCTCTTTGGGGGGGAAGGAGCCGGAGCTTGTGCGGGAGGTGGAGCGTTACCAGCTGGCTCTGGTTGGGCTCAACTCTACGCACAGCGTCGGCTCTGGAACCTTACTTCTGGATAGGGGTTGGACTCTATTCTTCTCCAGAGTTGCTCAAGGTGTGAGGCGCCGGGCGGGTGTGAGGATACTCACGAATCCCCGGTTGGGTGCTTCGTTGTTGTAGTTTACCCCAGTGGACGAGAGGGTCGCCTCCCTACTGAAGGGGACTCTTTCATCTTGCTGGGAGACTTCAACGCACATGTGGGCAATGATGGAGACACTTGGAGGGGCGTGATTGGGAGGAACGGCCCCCCTAATCTGAACCGGAGTGGTGGTTTGTTTACTGGACTTCTATGCTTGTCATGGATTGGCCATAACAAAACACCATGTTTCGAACATAAGGATGCTCACAAGTGTACGTGGTACCAGAGCACCCTAGGCAGAAGGTCCATGATCGATTTCGTTATGGTATCATCGGACCTGAGGGCCGTATGTTTTGGACACTCGGGGTAAAGAGAGGGGCGGAGTTGTCAACTGAGTCACCATCTGGTGGTGAGTTGGGTCGAGTGGCGGGGGAAGCCTCTGGGATAGACCTGGTAAGCCCAAACGTGTAGTTCGGGTGAACTGGGAACGTCTGGAGGAGGCCCAAGTTCAGGAGGCCTTCAACTCACACCTCCGGCGGAGCTTTTCGGGCATTCCTGTGGAGGTTGGGGACATTGAACCAGAAGTGGTCGGTGTTCAAAGCCTCTATTGCCGAAGCGGAAAGCTGTGGTCTCAACGTCTTAGCTGTGTTATCTTTCTTACAGTGCAGACGCTTTTCTGCTTGCTCCTGCCTCTGCTTACTTTTTATGGCTGATTTTCCTATTCTTATTCTGCTGAAAACTTCGAGCAGCGGCTCCTGGACATTAACCTATCACTGGGACAGTTCATCTTCGTAAATAGACGGAGGGTTTCAAGCCATATTTCAACATTTTTACGGCGACCCCAGTCTTACAGTAGCGTGGCCTAGCAACAGCTAAAGCCTGGTAGGCTACTGCATGCTATTTAGCTTAAGCTAGTTGGTAGAAAAATGCCTCCGTTCTCTACAGATGACTTCCACAAACTTCTACAGAAGATGGCCGTGCTGGGAAATGAAAATGCAACGGTTGGAAGTTAACGTGGAAGGTGAATGGACTATGTCGTGGGGAATGACCCACTTTACCAGTGTTGCAAAAATAATGAAAAAGGGGTATGCTAACTCACAGCTAGTTAGCAGCTACAGGATTCCCAAGGAACAGGGAGGGCTGTGTACCGGGTCATAAATCTACAAGTGGTGGTCCTCCCTGGAACTCTCTGGGTGCAAAGCCTAAGAGTAAATCATTTTCATGGGATTTGGGAGGACGGATAACGGCAGAGCCCAACACTCTGAAATATGTGATGCGACCGGCTGGCCTGCATTGTTATCACCCAGGAGGAGCGCCTCTTCAACCCCTAAACAGCAGTGGGACAGCTGCTAAAGGGAGAATTACAAAAATCCTCCTAACCACCCATGTGCCAATCCAGAACAGATACGCTCCGCTGACCGAGAGCCGGAGATCTCTTTCTGATGACCCTGGATAACCCGTCCTCTTCACACAGCAAGGTAAGGACCAATAGCTACTCCAAAAGGCTAGAGGGAAAGCTAACGACTGTGCCTGAAACTCTGATTGTGGGTGACTCTGCTGTAAGAGATGTAAAAGGTCTGTGTAGTAAGAACAACACCAAAGTACTCTGTTTTCCCAAGGATACAGTCTCTGACTTGGCTGAGAAGATCCTGCATATTGGGGCTGAACATCCGACTGTGAAGAATGTGTACTACATATTGGAACAAATGATGTTGTGAAATAAGAGTCAGAAGTGCTGAAAAAAGACTTTAAATGTCTGTGGAAACTGCCAGCTCTCTAAATGCAGAGGTGTTCATCAGTGGCCCTCTAACGCCAGTCAGAAGAGGAGTGGAGAGATTCAGCAGACTGTTTGCACTGAACACCTGGCTTTCAACTGCCGTACTGACCATTCTGTGCATTTTATTGACAATTTTAACTTTTTCTGGGACCGCAGACATCTTTTCAAGGCAAATGGAGTTTGCCTGAACAAGTCAGGAGTGAAATTGTTTATCTCTAACATATTCAACTGCCTGCGTCATCAATCTGTTCCCTCTGCCAAGGACAAGCGGCAAGAGGAATCAAAACAGGAGATAGACACAACATCGCGCAGAAAACCCTGAAGAAGTATCACTGCACCCGCCTGAGGAATGTTCTGATTATGGGAGACCTATGAGGAGTCCACACGCCCGTCACCCCCCCCCCCCCCTGTCAACGCCTTTGAGGATACTCCGTTCACCCTTTCACCTCGCCCACCATCCTGGAGTGTGGAACACAAGAAGGAGATATAGAGGGCTGGCACCGATTCCTTCCTGGATTTCAAAGACCAGACTAAGGCGATACGCAGGGCTGGCAGCATGTCCTTTACCCCCGCTCCTCAACGACGCCCACCAAAATCACCAAAGCAGAGACGCGCATCTCCCCCGGCTTCATCACCATGCCTACCACAATCATCCAAACCAAAACAATCTGCAAACTGATATCTGCTGGGTCCAGCTCAAGGGCGTATGGCACTCTCAACTCTTTCCAGGACATGCCCGGGCCCTGCCTGCCAGTAGCTTTGCCGATATCTGTGTTGATAGGTAATAGATTAAGAGCGGTGAATCATCTTAGATACAGAAGCACTCAAAGGTTTGTGTGAGTTTATCTAATTAGCAGTGATTCAATGTCTTCAAAATCACTCAGAACAAAGGTCTTAATTCAACGCTCCCTGGGTGAATAAGATAATATGAATACACACTGATAGATAATTAACCCACACAGTGTAATATGAAACCATGAGGTCCGATGAAATGTAAAACACAAGAGAGCGCTCAAATAATAATATATCAAAAGCATGCACTGCCGTAATAGTTCCTTACAAAAAGCAAATGAAAAAACTAAGCCATTGCAAGTTTACTTTACTAGCATTTTCATATACAGAAAGCACTTTTGCATTCACACAAACACCATCAGCGATACAATGTTTGATACATAATCTATTTTTTAATTGTACATGAAGAATTATTTAACAGTAATATATTGATTGTAATATATGAGGAAAATGTTTCCTGCTTGTCTTGTTTCTCATCCAATCAGGAACCTTCATCTAGTCCGAGTCGCTGCTGCAGGAGCTGCTGGAGGACTGCAGGGGGGAAGAACACAACACATACACACACACACACACACACACACACACACACACACACACACACACACAAAATGTAAGGAAAGTGTCATTATTTCTTGAACAATATTGTGAATTATTTTCAAAAATACAATACTTCTTTGATATCATGTGATAAACTCAGATTTTCTTTTTTATATATATATATATATATATTTATTTTCAATTTTTTAGTAAATATAACCAACATGCATTAATAAAAAATAATGTTTGAATCTTACCCCGTGACAGTCCTTTCCTTTCTTGTGGCACTTGCCATGCTTGTGACCATGCTTGTGTTTATGGCCATGGCCCTCTCCATGACATGGTCCATGTCCATGCCCATGTTCGTGTCCATGCCCATGTTCTTGTCCGTGTCCATGTTCGTGTCCATGTCCATGCCCATGTTCGTGTCCGTGCCCATGACCCTGACCTTGGCATTGGCCATGGCCCTGTCCTTGGCCTTGACCAAAACCAGGTCCACAACCAGCTCCAGTTCCCTGACCATAACCCGGTCCTGGCCCATAACCCGGTCCTGGTCCGTGTTGGCCTCCGTGTTGAGGGGGGTAGTTTGGTGGTGGGACAGAGCCCCGAGGATGAGGGTACCCCCCCGGCATCTGTTGAGGATGGTTTGGGTAACCAGGAGGGTGGTTTCCTAAACACAAGGAGGAGGACTGAGCAAAACTAAACATCAGGTCTGTAATCCATTTTTTTTTTTATAGACAGTGATTTTGATACTTACCTTGGTTGTTTCCGTACATTCTGAAACCTCAGATAAAGATTGCTAAAGCAAAACAGAAAACAAAAGCACAGTTAATTTAGGTAACACACATATATACAATCATTCTGTATTTCAGAACCTTACAGAGAATCCTCAGCTGAGTTTCGGAGGTGAACTTACTGTGTGCAGGAGAGCAGATCACACCGCCTCCACCTCCTTTTTATCTGCAGGCCACCTCACAGAGGGCAGAGCCAGAACACCCATCAGGACATTTCTGCTTTGTGAGCTAAATGGGTGTGATTGTGTAATCTTTAACATACAGTCAATAGGAACCATGTGCAGTCTGAGATATGGATTCCCACACCCAAACAAAAAACGATTTGAATTTGCAAGAAAAAATCAGGTTTACAAATAATCTTTTAGTCCACTAGTTAGAGATATTTGACCCTTTGCAATCTCATAACACTTGAAATATTTAAATACATTTTAATCTTGAGATTGTGTTAATATAAGCTGAGTTTCTGCACATATCCCTTCTCGACAATCATATAGATGACTTTAATCAGGCAGAAAGAAATATAACATCAATTAATATTGTATTAATCCCTTGTTAGTACACTTATCAGACGTATCTATGTGTCAAAGATGAAATGGCATTATTAAGAGACAAAAAATGGTATGAATGAGCAGGTGACTACATCTAGGTTCATGTGAATGTAACAGGATGAAGCTATTAGTAAAGTCAATGCCAAACAAAGGTCGCTCAACACTCCTTGGGTACATAAAGGTAATATGAATGCACAGTGAAAGATAACACACATAGTGTAATACGAAACCATGACGTCAAATGAAATGTAGAGTTAAAAGGCAGGTAAGAAATACTAGCTTTAATGATGGACAGAAAAGGTACACTGGGGGGGGGGGGGGGGGGGGTAGATCAGTCATACCGTACCGTAGTGGTGGAAAACATACTTCCTTACAAGTACTAGCTGGATCTGTAAAATGTTTTATTGTTTTTCTATTACTTGAGCAATTACCAAAATGGCTGCCAATCAATTTTCTGTAAACCCACTGTACATAGATTGTATTGTGTGGGAGACTGCCTGATGACGTAGGAGTATTATGTTTAATTTTTGCATGTCAGTTTTATTTTTAGATTTATCTTGCACATATTATTTTTCAACACTTGGTGGCGGTGATTTAATGCACAGGGATGTAGAAATAGAACTTCATCAGCCTCTTGAGGCCAGAATGATTATTACAACAAACAAACTATTTTAATTATCCTGACAAAAAAACCGATTCAAAACAACTTTATATCTTAAATAATAATCCAAACTCTACCCAATTCTTTAAATGTTCTTTCCAAAAAAGGATTAAACTCTGAGACATAGGCACATTCTTCAGTTTTTTTATTAGTTATGTTACAACTCTTAAAATGTAAAATGCCTTGCGACCCCATGAAGCCCTGCAGACCCCATGAAGCCCTGCAGACCCCAGGTTGGGGGCCAGAGCTTCAGGTAGCAGGATGAAGGTTTCCATCTGTTTCTTCTCGCATCTTCTTCATCTAGTTGGAGTCGCTGCCTGAGGACTACATTAAGAAAAATTATAATGTAATGTATGAATTCATCAATAAATGATACAAACATAATACTGCAAAAGAAACGGATAAAGTTGGTAAAGTAAATGAATTCAGTGTTGTTAGTGTGTCTTTGAATGATGAATATATTTCTAGATTTAGGAATCCATTTTGAAAAGGACCTTTCATGTTCTATTCAATAACTTCTTTCTGGTTTACTATTTGTGATTTGTGTTTGGGCCACAATTAACATTACACTTGAATCGGAAGCAAACCGTGTCTTTGTAGAGGCAAAGGGAGCTGTAAAGATATATATTTTCTGAGTTCATAGCAGGTCTAATTTTACACATTGATCCATTGTTAATTTAACATATACAGAGTGTAGCCATATTTGTGGCATTTAAATGCTCAATTTAGTGGTGGAAGCCGTTTTAGACTGACTTTGATTGACAGCAGAATATTGACCCAAATCTGACTCCATACGAGACCACTGGGGGCGCAAGACATGGAGCTCTTGAGTCGGGTCAGCGACAAGTACCAGCCAGGTGCCGACCATGGTGAGGGTGCGTCGGTTAACAACAGGTTAACATAAATACAGTGACTTTTCTTAAAATAAAAAGAATTCCAAGCTCTGATTTCACTTTATTATTTAGTTTGATAAAAAGCCTTACAATCAGTGAACAAGTCAGTTTTGACAAAATCTTGTTGACGTTTATGAGACATAAATGCTTATGAGTTACAAAGAACTTTTCAATTTGAAGATTTGCAGGTGGTAACTTGTGTTGTTTTTCTCCTGCCCAGGAACGTTCATCTAGTCAGAGTCACTGCTGCTGGAGTCGCTGCTGCTGCTGCAGGAGCTGCTGGAGGACTGCAGCAGGAGAACAGGAAAAAAAATTAAATCAACAATTCAAACAGCAATGCTTATCATTACATTTCTGACAAAAGAGTTGGACAGGGTTTTTCTCTTGGAAAGGATGTTTCAGAAGAGAGCACGTTTCATTTTATATTTTTATCTCCTGGGCTTATGACACAGGTGAAAATAAATGTCTTGCTAGGATACCTTTTCTAAGTTGCGTAAATCTAATTCTAATGTGAAGATTTTTTTTTTTACAAGGAGAATTTCTGCATGCACTCTAAACAGAATGTATACTGTGAGTTAACAAGTTATGTAATATTAGTAACAAAAATAAATGAGAGTGAAACATTTCGATCAGACTTGGATGACTGTATTTCTTCTCTCATTTGCTTCCATACCCTTTCCAACAGCTGGATTTATAAGCTAACCTTAACATTGTGTTTTGGGCCATTGGAGCAGGATTGCACCTGTCGGCCACCATAAGATTTACCTGAACATCTCTTTACCACAAAAATGTGTTATAAACTGCGCATTGTGTTGATGGTTGCAGGGAAATTAATAACTAATAATCGGATGCATAATCATCCCAAAACATTTTAATGGCTACAAAAACTATGTTTACCGAAAGGAACACGTGACTGCCTGAGGTTATAAAGGGATAAGCGTCCCTGAGCATTAGGTTCTTTTCCAATGCAGGGCCTCGCTCGGCTACGGTATGGCTTAGGCCTTGTTAGGCCAGGCTCACTTTATGCTGCGTTTCCATTACAGTTTAGGAACTGGGCCAGTATCTATAGTAACACAGTGTAGGCGGAGCCGTGACGTCATCTTCAATGCGAAACACAAAACCAACATCAGCCTACGGTCGGAGCATATACTGCGTTAGCTTAGCCAATCTCCATTCAGTAACACACGTTTTAAAAGGTTTTTCGCCTGCCGTCTGTCTGCAGACTTGTCAAAGCATTAATTCATGGTTTTTACTAATCGGTAACAGTATGTTTTTAATTCGGCATCATTTTGAAACGTGTATTACAATTAAATCACGGTAAAATATGTTCATTTTGTTGTAGTTGCCAGCGATTCTCTCACTAGTTTAGCATACTCAGCCCGGTTGTTGGCCCAGAAAGAACCTCGATTTTGGAGAGCCAGAAAAACTGTGAAAAAGTACCCGCGAGCCGGAACTACGCCTAGTGGAAACGCAACCAAAAACGGGCCGGGCACGGCATGGTACACTTAAACCGCGCTCCGCGCTGTAGTGGAAATGCGCCATAAAAATCCCATGTATTATTATTATTATATGAGTTATTGATACCTGAGCAAGGATTTTTACTGTTTTTAAATGTGAGCGTATTCTATTTCATTTGTATGTATGTCAAGTGAAACCAAATCTCAAGGTAATTTGTAATGTTAGTTTCCTGTAAATGGCAATCAATTATAAAATAGCCATACTTTATCATTCCGGCTTTCATTCAATTGGATTACACAAACATCTTTTATCATGTTTCTCTGAATTCTGAAAAAAATTACTTTCTGTGGAAAAAACGGCACTGTTGAGTCTTACCCCGTGACATTCCTTTCCCTTCTTGTGACATTTGATATGCTTGCGTCCACGCTTGGGCTTGCACCTGCGTTTCACTCCATGGCATCCACTTTGTCCATGTCCATGGCCTTGACCACATTGTCCTTGTCCATGGCCTTGACCACAGTGTCCTTGTCCATGGCCTTGACCACATTGTCCTTGTCCATGTTCTTGACCGCCTTGACCACATTGTCCTTGTCCATGTCCATGTCCATGACCATGACCATGACCATGACCATGTCCATGTCCATGACCACCATGGCCGTGATCACCATGGCCATGACCTCCTCTTCCACAGTGTCCCCCTGGTATTGAAGTTAAAAAATCTATATTTAGTAAATGTGATGCACATCCAATGCATTTGTTATATAGGGATGAGAATAGACCAAAACAGTTATTTACCGTGGTGTCCAGACATTTTCCACAGATCCCCTGTACAAAAAGATAAAACAATTCACACACCAAATTAAAATCACACACCTGAGATTCAAATGGGATTGCAACTGTAAGGCGTGTTGAGGTGTGACAATGAAAAATTACTGAAAATATTTAATGTATGTATTTATATATGCATAGATGATCAGTAAAGGTTCACTTACTGTGTACTGGGCAGCAGATCCTCAGCCTCACTGTGAGCTGCTGCTCCTTTTAAATGTAGCGAAACCTGAAGGTGAGCGGTCTGTCAGGCCGGGGCGGTCCCTGCTCTCTTATCAGATACTATTTGTTTTGAAAGGGTACACTGTGTGTCAGTGTCAATCACAAATAGATACACAATAGGAATACCAGCTGAATCATCACAAAGGACAGCGTGTTCTTTCTGTCTCACGGTTGGATGGAATGTTAAAGCTTCGAGGTACCTAACAGACAATTATTTTGTCATACACTCCGGGTGTTGAGTCAGTGTTTGACAGACAGTGTGATGTTATCAGGAGATAAGACTTTCTGAAGAGTGATGACATACTTTTAGTTTCAGCTGTCAGTTTTCTTTGCATGCCTAGGCAAGGCAAGGCAAGGCAAGGCAAGGCAAGGCAAGGCAAGGCAAGGCAAGGCAAGGCAAGGCAAGGCAAGGCAAGGCAAGGCAAGGCAAGGCAAGGCAAGGCAAGGCAAGGCAAGGCAAGGCAAGGCAAGGCAAGGCAAGTTTATTTATATAGCACTTTTCAACGCAAGGCAATTCAAAGTGCTTTACAAAAAAAAATGAAAGACATTAAGCATTAAAAAAGAAAAGCTAATAAAATAAACATTAAGGAAAAATACATGGATAAAAGTTACAGAGCAGTCTAAAATATGAATAGTTCAATTAAACATTACAAGAAAAAGTACATGGATAAAAGTTACAGTGCAGTTTAAGATATGAATAGTTCAATTAAAAGCAGCGACAAAAAGAAAAGTCTTCAGCCTGGATTTAAAAGTAGTAAGAGTTGCAGCGGACCTGCAGGTTTCTGGGAGTTTGTTCCAGATATTTGGAGCATAATAACTGAACGCTGCTTTACCATGTTTAGTTCTGACTCTGGGGACAGAAAGCTGACCAGTCCCTGAAGACCTGAGAGATCTGGATGGTTCATAATTTAGCAGGAGGTCAGTAATGTATTTTGGGCCTAAACCATTCAGTGCTTTATAAACCAGCAGCAGTATTTTGAAATCTATTCTTTGACACACAGGAAGCCAGTGTAAAGACTTCAGAACAGGAGTAATGTGATCCACTTTCTTAGTGTTAGTGAGGACTCGAGCAGCGGCGTTCTGAATCAGCTGCAGCTTTCTAATAGATTTTTTAGTGAGATCTGTGAAGACACCATTGCAGTAGTCGAGTCTACTGAAGATAAAGGCATGGACAAGTTTTTCCAAATCCTGCTGTGACATTAGTCTTTTAATCCTAGATATATTCTTTAGGTGATAGTAGGCTGATTTAGTAACTGTTTTAATGTGACTGTTGAAACTCAGGTCAGAGTCCATGACTACACCTAGATTTCTGGCTTTATCTGTTGGTTTGAACATTGCAGACTGAAGCTCAGCGCTAACTTTTAAACGTTCTGCCTTGGCTCCAAAAACCATTACCTCAGTTTTATCTTTGTTTAATTGGAGACAGTTCTGACACATCCAGTCATTGATTTGTTCAATGCACTTACTCAGTGTTTGAATTGGAGCATAGTCTCCTGGTGAAATTGTTACGTAAATGTGTGTGTCATCTGCATAGCTATGGTAACTTATTTTGTTGTTCTTCATTATCTGAGCCAGTGGTAGCATGTAGATGTTAAAGAGAAGAGGCCCCAAGATGGAGCCTTGAGGAACCCCACATGTCATATTTCTCAACTCAGATGTGTATTTACCTATAGAAACAAAGTTGTTTCTATCCTTTAAGTAGGATTCAAACCAATTTAGAACTGTTTCCGAAAGTCCCACCCAGTTTTCCAGTCGGTCTAGTAATATGCTGTGGTCAACAGTGTCAAACGCAGCACTGAGATCTAATAATACTAACACTGAAGTTCTGCCACTGTCTGTGTTTAAGTGGATGTCCTTAAAGACCTTTACAAGAGCAGTCTCAGTGCTGTGGTTTGGACGAAAGCCTGACTGGAACACATCGAAACAACTATTTAAATGCAAGAAATTACTCAACTGTTGAAAAACAACTTTTTCAATGATTTTACCTAGAAATGGCAGGTTTGATATGGGCCTGTAATTGTTCATTACTGAGGCATCTAGATTATTCTTTTTAAGAACGGTTTAATGACTGCAGTTTTCAGGGCCTGTGGAAAAATACCTGAGTGAGGAGATTTGTTTACTATATGAAGTAGTTCTGAGGCCATGCAGGGCAAAACATCTTTGAAAAATCCTGTTGGAATAATATCAAGGCAGCAGGAGGAGGATTTCAGAAGTTGAATAATGTCCTCTAGGTTTTTATCATTAATCTGATGGAATTGTGTTATTGTAAGTCGCTTTGGATAAAAGCGTCAGCTAAATGCAATGTAATGTAATGTAATGTAATGATGTCTGAATTGATGTTAAGTGGACACAGAGACAACACATTTGCTGTTCCTGATGCAGAGGCACTGACTGCTTGTCTGATTTTCTGAATTTTGTCAGTGAAAAAGGAGGCAAAATCATTGCACGCCCTGGTGGTTAGAAATTCAGAGGCTACTGACACTGGGGGGTTAGTTAGTCTGTCGACGGTAGCAAACAAGGCACGTGCGTTGTTTTTGTTTTTGGTAATAATGTCAGAGAAGAATGATTGTCGTGCGTTTTTCAATTCCAAATTATAAAGGCCAAGTCTCTCTTTATAAATGTCAAAGTGAACCTGGAGATTTGTTTTTCGCCACCTGCGTTCAGCCTAAACGCAACAAATACCCCACACTCAACAATGAAATACTAGGCTGGTAGTCAGGACAACAACATGAGCCATATTGTCTTAGTGGAGTAGGGTTTCTGCTTTTGTTAGTTTTATGTACTCTTATGGAAAATAGTCTGGAAAATCAAATCCTATGATTTTTAAAGAAAATTGCAAGTCAGTTCGGTATGATGCATTTATGAGCTTAATCGCCGTCTTCCAATTTAACTGTTGTTTGGCTCTCCGAGTCTATATTGGATACATAGTGAAGGGGATATAAGTTAAATCCAGTCATATACACAGGTCCTGCCCTCTCTTAGTATTGATTTTGCTCATGGTAAGAATTAAACTGTTGTTGGTTGTTACGGTTCTCCTCCTACCAAAGACATTTTATTCCCTTTAATGCAAATATTATCTTGATT